>NW_028245875.1:0-30219 GCF_964263255.1 Lissotriton vulgaris | reverse complement strand
GACATGTGACTTAAAGCCTTGGTAATACCACAGGGATTGGAGGGCATTGAAAGAAAGAGGTAAGAGGCATGCAGCGGAATCAACACTCGAAAGCCTTGGTGTTCAGAGACTCCAGCATTCGACTTTAGGCCCCTGCACTTCATTTTTATTTTATGTTTTTTTACAGATTAAGCAGTGGCGTAGCCCCAATGCTCGTGGAAACGAGGACGCTTCTTATTACTTCCCACAGCCCACAGAGGCCCGCGTGGCTCTCGAGATGTCTTGACTCCTGTCGTCTTCAGTATTTAACGCGTCTGAAGCGTTGACCTCTCTGGCAGCGGAAGACCCTCTTTATTCCCAGAGGCGGCCGCCAGGGAGGCTCGAGCCATGATGTGTTCACACGGGATTTACGACAACATTTGCAGTTTCCGGAGAATGCTGTGACTCTCTGCTCTGATTTACGGCCTGGTAATGTGGAGTGATCGCAGGCCAGGGCAGCCGCTGGGTTCTGTTCGCTCACAAGGCGTTGTCTCTGTCCTGTGACCAGTGCTGGAACTGTAATTTTTTTTACTCCGGTAACCCATAAATTGGGGGGGTCAAGATATGGCAGGTTAAAGGGAGTGAAGGCACTAGAGGCTTAAAAAGCAGACTCTGACAGTCAGGACCGGCTTTAGAGCTGGTGGCGCCAGTGCGACAATATTTGTTGAGAACCCATCACCCCCCCTCCCCTCTATGGTGGAGGCCACCTCCACCACAGATTCCCTCACGACCACCTTTCAACAGCGCCCCTCAAGTCTCCATAACCACTCTCTCTGATGAATTTAATTAGCTTTAAAGTGCCACTCATACCAGTGTAGACTGTCAGAGCACTTTGCATCACACACACACATTACACAGAAACAATCAATCATACGTGTGTAAATCAGGGTATAGGGAATATTACATGAGGCAGATATACATGGTGTAGGAGTCACATGTCATCCATACTGGTAGGCAGTATAGTTTAAGAGTGCTTGGTTTGGAGAAGCACAAACTCAGAACTGAAAACGGAACACCATAGTTGGGGGCTCTCTTTAATAATAATAATAAACAAGCATTTGCAATGCAATAGGTCTCGCATTAGGAAAGTTTGAGCTGTTGGTATTGTAAATGACAAATTTTGTATTTATGTGTTGGTTTTGAAAATAGCTAAATTAATAGCTTTGTCATTTACAATGCCAATAGTTTTAACTTTCGCAAATGTGACACCTATAGCATTTGTAATGCAATATGTGTTGTATTTACGTGACTTAGATGTATTGATATTAAAAATAACAATGTTTTTTTATTTTTTGTTAATAATTAATACTTAAATGAAAGTTATTGTAATTTATGATGGCAATAGCTTAAACTTTTGTAAGTAACTTTTGTGAAGATTATGTTCAGTTTATTTTATTGTGACGAAAATCCAAGAACAGAAGTGAAATATTAACATCTTTTTGTGACATTTGTAATAAAGCTTGAAACATTGAGAGAACATATTTGAACCAGCTGTTGTTGAATAGTTGCACAGATTGATACTGTGGTGGCGCTGAGTGAAGTTGTGATGGCGAACGAGTGATGCTGTGGCGTTCAGTGATGATGTGGTAGCACATAGTGATGTTGTGGTGCTCCTGAGTGATGCGGTGATGGTGCTTAGTGATGCTGTATGCTATGCTATGTTTTGTTTTGCTATCCTATGTATTGTTTTGTTATGCTATACTATGTTTTGCTATCCTATGCTTTGATTTGTTATGCTATGCTATGCTGTGTTTTGTTATGCTATGCTATGTTTTGTTATGCTATGCTATGTTTTGCTATGCTGTGCTTTGTTTTGCTATGCTATGTTTTGTTATGCTATGCTATGTTTTGTTATGCTAAGCTAGGTTTTGTTGTGTTTGGTATGCTATGCTTTGTTTTGCTATGCTATGTTTTGTTATGCTATGCTTTGTTTTGCTATTCTATGTTTTGCTATGATATGCTATGCTTTGTTGTGTTTTATTATGCTATGCTTTGTTTTGCTATGCTATGTTTTGTTATGCTATGCTTTGCTTGCTTATGCTATGTTTTGTTATGCTATGCTATGTTTTGTGACGCCATGCTATGCTTTGTTGTGTTTTGTTATGCTATGCTATGTTTTGTTATGCTATGCTATGCTATGTTTTGTTATGCTATGCTATGCTATGTTTTGTTATGCTATGCTATGTTTTGTTGTGCTATGCTATGTTTTGTTGTGTTTTGTTATGCTATGTTTTTTTGTGTTTTGTTATGCTACACTATGTTTTGTTATGCCATGCTATGTTTTGTTATGCTATGCTATGTTTTGTTATGCTATGCTATGTTTTGTTTTGCTATGCTATGTTTTGCTATCCTGGTCTGTGTGTGGGTGTGTGTATGTGTGGTTGTGTTTGTGTGTGGGGTGTTGTGTGTGTGTGGGTGGGTGTGAGGGAGCAATGTGTGTCGTAATTTGACGATGGCCGAGTTAGCGCTTAGCTGTAGCTACACGTTTTCTGTGTATATTGGCCATACTTGCAAACGCCATTTTGTGTGTTACGGCGGCCATCTTAGATCATGAGCGGCCTCGTGGCCAGCATGGCCTTTAGTCCGTTGTCCGTACCACTGACCACTTGAGTTTGCCCAGCAACAGGCTATTTTTAGTAATGGTCAAGCCTGTACATGCGCAGACCCCATTGACCAGTCACCCCTTAGGAATGTGCCGCAAACTGACCAGTGGGTTTGAAACCCTCCAATGAGCTGGCAGTGTTCCAAAACATGACCATATATGTACATAATGTTCTGTAACTTTGTGCCGCCTGTCCTTTTTATTACCTGTAAAACGTATAAAAGAGGGGGTCACACCGATGTTCGGTGTGATACTTCTTGCATTACCGAAGGGTGCTGTAGGAATGTACCACCACCCCATGGGGTTTTAATAAACCTGTTCTTTGCATTTTTCAGTTTCCGTGCCAACAGTTCTTTCGGTGTAAGTGGGTTATCTTCGGAGCATGTAGGCCTTGGGAACCCAATACCACAAATTGGTGACTTTGGTGGGACTCATCGGCGACTCGGATGCCCGAAGGAGAGGTCGTGACGAAGGTCTGGATACTCGCCATGGACGCGCGCTGCCACTGAGTGACCCGAGTCTTGGCACCCACGGTGTTTTTTCCTTTCCTTCCGATCTGACCTTCCAGGTGGCGCCGGTCTCCGACTGAGTCCTCGATTGTCCGTGTTGCTGGATAAAGCGCCGTTTGGCTGATTCGATTACAAGACCTTGGCAGTTGGAAACTGGACCTTTGAGGCTTTGGGTAAGATTTGTGATCGGTAAAGTAGTCTGCGGACGCTTACTGAAGTTCTATGAGTTGTGATCGGTAAGGTAGTCCTCGGACGCTTGCCGAAGTCCTATGATCTATGATTTTGATTTGAGTTAGCTAACATTTGTGAATTTGTGAATTTGTGATCTTTGAAAAAGTATATGTGTAGTGCACTTCACATAGGCAGGCATGTAGAGATGTTTCTCTAATTTTGTTTTTTTTCCCTTTGAGCAGCACATTTGTGTGAAGTACTGTAAGTGCCATTTTATATGGTATCGCGCTTTCGTGATACTTTTTGAACATGCCTGTTTTAAGCACACTCCGAGGAATGTGCTGTTTTGGAAATGGTACCACAATTAGGTTAGCGGAATCACAGCCGGCTCCCCCAGAGGGAACACCGAATCGAGAAATGTACATTAAATTTGGCCTTCCCCCTATAATGTACAGTAAATTATGGAATAAGTATACAAATTCAGATCCTGAATTGCAATGGCCACTACATGGGTCGTTCGATTTGCGTAAAGTGCAATTTGTGGAGCAATGTTTGTTTCAACGAAGGTCTAGACAAAACATGTTTGATTGTGTGCGAATGTGGGAGAAAGCGGTGCGTGAGCGAATGAAACGTGAAGTTGCCTTGGCGGACAAAGAGCAGCGCAAGGCTGCTCGGGATAAGGCTTTACAGCTTGAGGAAAAAGAGGAGCAGGAAAAGAAAGAAAGGGAGGAACGGGAACGTAAATTGCAAACGACGGGTCAATTCCCTATTCGTCGACCGCTTTATCCTGTCCTTAATAATGAAATTGATGATTTTTCTTTATTAGATCGATCACCGCCTCCGTACGTCTCGCCTACGGCTCCTCTTGCAGAATCGGATGATGAAGGACAGGATAAGTCGGGAAAGAAAGGGGTATCTGGTCTCAGGTTTTCGGCGGAGAGATCCGCACATTTATGTAGTTGGGCTCGTAGAGTGAATACGATGTATGCTTCTCAGTCTGAAATTGTTTCTGAAAGGAGTACCTGGACAGACCAAGAGTTATTGTATTTTATGTCCACTTTGGCAGATGAAGTTGTTACCTCATTTCGTAAAATTTCAGATACGTTAGAATCTAAGGATGTGTCAGTTCATCGTGAGAATCTAGAAACAGGTGTATTTGTTCTTGCAGATGTCGATGCCTTTTACAAGCAACTGATCAAGCTGCGAGATGAGACTATCAGATTGCGGGACGAGCGGAAAAAGATTAAGGAGTCCGGGCTGGAATCCGACGGGCAGTCTAAGGAGTGTTCTCTCCGGGGTTCAGATAAGAGTTCTGCCATGCATGTTATGCCTATGCGTGAAGCTGCACCTTTGTATGTTCCACCAAAGGGGGAAGGTACAGATGATGATAGAAGGTCAAAAGATGCAAAGGGGTATTTTGTATATAATTGGGTGTATACGCCTTGGAATAGAGCGGATGTTATGGCGTTGAAAAATTCTTTACCTGATCTTCGTAAAAATCCGGCAGCATTCTATGAAGGGGTGGAAGGGGCTATCTCATCTTGTGTGATGACTCTGGTTGATATAGATTTGTTTTTTGGGTTAATACTTTAGCCTGACATGTGGAGACAAATTCGTAAAAATAATGATGAGACAATACTAGGGGGTACATGGAAAGAGATTAATCAAGCTGACTTAGAGAGGAAACCGGCATGCAAGCCTTGCCAGCTGATTTTAGACCTTCCAACGGCTATTCTGGTTAAATTAAAAACGCTCGTACCTTCTAAAAAGATAGATTGGACCATGTTAGCTTCGTGTAAACAAAAGCCAGATGAAACGGTTTCAGACTTTTTTACACGCTTTGAAGAGGCGTTTCATGATTACAGTGGTCAATCTTTAACAGATGATACAGGTCGACATTTGTTTGTAGATAAGTATGTGGCTAATCTCCTGCCGGAGATTGCCAAACGATTGAAGTCGAGTGAAAGTTCCTGGGCCACGGCGACCCCTGCGTCTTTGTTAACTATGGCTCAGTATTATGAGCGGCAGGAGTTGGAGGCTAAAGAAAGTGTTGATAAGAAAGCAAAAGAATTGAAAACAAAGGTGATGTTGGCACAGGTTCGTGGAACACAGGGTAGAGGGAACGATAGGGGTAGACGAGGTGGAGGAAACTCGTCGTATGGTCGTACGGATATTGCGGAGGATCAATGTGCTTATTGTAAGGAGTTTGGTCATTGGGCTGAGGATTGCCCGGTACTACGGGAACAACGTAGCCAGCGTGGTCGAGGAAGTGGTAGGTCGCGGGGTGGTTATACGGGAGCGAGAGGTGGCGGAGGTGATCGTGGAAGGGTTGAGCAAGGGGGCCGTGGCCAGGATGAACGAAATACTTTTGATAGACGGAACCAATATCAGATTTCAGAGGGTGAGAATGTGGAGCACCAGGATTATGTGCATGCATAGGACTGCGTAGGATGGGGTGCGGAGCCAATTGAAGTGCCGGTAGATCAGGAAGGTCCATATGTAACAGCGGGCATTTTGGGTTCTACTGATCAATTCTTAGTCGACACTGGAGCTACTCGTAGCGCCTTGTCAAAGAAATTGGTTCCGAGGGCTCCCCTGTCTGGCGAAATGATAACATGTGTAGGGTTCGATGGCACACCCTCCCCTAGCCCTTTGTCTAAACCCCTTGCACTCTGTCTTGATAAATTTTTTAGTTTTGGCCAATTTTTGTTATCTCCCTATACCCCAGATAATATCTTGGGCCTTGATTTGCTTAAATATTTTCGAGCAACGATACGGTGTGCTCCTGAAGGAGTGCGGGTTATCCTGAATGACAATTACCCTGATCCGAATAGGTTCTATACCATATCAGACATTCCCGCTTTGGCCTCTCTCCCGCACACGTTATGGGCGACCTCAGACACGGATGTGGGGGAGATGCGTATTCCACCTATTCATATTACTGTTAAGGAGGGGGCCTCTTTGCCACGGGTGCCACAGTATAAGATTTCGAAAGAAGGTGAAATTGCCCTGACTCACATTGTCCAAGATCTGATTGCGGCTGGGGTGGTGGAAGAGGTTTCTTATAATGTTTGTAACAGCCCTATTCTCCCGATTCTTAAAAGAGACACTGATGACAAAGTCTATCGCTTTATTATTGACTTGAGAGAGATCAACAAAATTGTCGTTCCCCAATACCCGGTGGTGTCCGATATTACGACCTTGCTTGCGCTGGTACCACCAACGGCAACGACCTTTAGTGTAATTGATTTGAAAAACGCTTTCTTTTCTATCCCTGTCCATCCCGATAGCAGATATCTGTTTGGCTTCACGTTAAATAATAAATCGTATAGATTTTGTCGTGTTCCCCAAGGTTACACTGAGAGCCCGAGTATCTACAGCCAGGCTTTGAAAAGACAGCTTGATTCCTTTGAGTTGCAATCGGGGGTTGTTCTGATCCAATATGTGGACGACCTTCTGCTTGCCGCAGATTCTTATACGCAATGTGAGGAGAGTACGATTGCGTTACTTTCCTTTTTGGCACAGAATAATCACAAGGTTTCTAAGAAAAAGCTACAATATTGTAGACCCAAGGTGACCTACCTCGGTCATCTTTTGTCTAAGAAGGGGCATGCATTGACATCAGATCGTATTCAGGCAATATTAGATACACCAGTCCCCCGCACACAGAGAGATGTACGTGCCTTCATAGGGTTAACGTCCTTTTGTAGGCAGTGGATCATGGGGTTTTCGCATATTATCAAGCCTCTGTTAGCGTTACTGTCCAAAACGACACCAATGCCCCTTGAATGGACAGATGAATGTCAAAATGCTTTTGATCAATTGAGGCAAGCCCTTTGCTCTGCACCCGTATTAGGTACACCAGATTATACGAAGATTTTTACATTGTACGTGCATGAGAAAGATGGGTGTGCATTGTCGGTGTTAGTGCAGACACACGGGGACAAGCAGAGGCCATGTGCATACTTCTCTGCCATTCTTGACCCTGTAGCGCGAGGGTTACCTGGGTGTTTCCGAGCAGTCGCAGCAACAGCAGTAGCGATACGGCAGAGTGAGGGAATAGTGCTATCGCACAAATTGTTGGTGTTAGTTCCTCATGCAGTAGATGCCCTGCTAAACCAAACAAAGACCCAATATCTCACGAGTGCACGGTTAACAGGATACGAGCTTACCCTGTTGGCGCCACATATCACACTAAAAAGATGTGCTACTCTGAATCCTGCCACTTTATTGCCCTATCCGGTTGAGGAGGGTCAGGAAGAAAAACACCATGACTGTGTTTTCCTGACCGAGGAACAGACAAAGGGTCGTGTTGACCTACAGGATATGCCACTTCCAGATGTGGATGGGGAACTGTGGGTTGATGGATCATGTCTGAGGCTGCCAGATGGCACAACTTCCGCAGCCTATGCAATAACGACACTTAAGACAGTGGTGAAAACAGCTAGAATACCACAGAAATCGGCTCAAGCAGCGGAGCTGATAGCCCTGACAAGAGCCTGCGAATTGAGTGCTGGCCTATGTGTGAACATATACACAGACAGCCGGTACGCCTTCGGAGTAGCACATGACTTCGGTTTACTCTGGAGAGAGCGTGGGTTTTTAACTTCTCATGGAGTACATATTATGCACGGAGAGTTGGTGCGTGATCTCCTCAACGCATTGCTTTGTCCAAAGAAAGTAGCGATAATCAAATGTAGCGCCCATAAAAAGATCACTGACGAAGTAGGTCAGGGAAATGCCTTTGCGGACAGCATAGCGAGACAAACGGCTATGTCCCGAGCTGACTCCCCCATGTATGTGACAAAATCCCAAGCGGAGCGATGGAATGATGCTAGAGCGGAAATATTAGACATTCAGAAATCAGCTACTGAATCAGAACTTGCGGCATGGGCAACTGATGGGGTACTAGACGATGAAGGGTGTTGGAGAAGCAAGGATATGGAGAAATGGAAATTGCCTGCAGCTTACTTGCAAGCGATAGTCCAAATGACACATGGGTTAGCGCACGTGGGGGCTCTTGCAATTACTCGATTGTTAACACGAGTTTGGGAGCATCCCGAGATAGCTAATACAGCCAAGAGAGTAGTGCAGACTTGTCTGATATGTTTGCAGCACAATCCTGCTAAGGGGACCCATACTCCGAAAGGAGGGTTCGTTCCACCTTCTGCACCATTCGAGGTACTCCAAATGGATTATATCCAGCTTGAGCGCTGCAATAACCTGAAGTATGTCTTAGTGGTGGTATGTGCGTTTAGCAAATGGGTTGAGGCCTTCCCCACGAAAGATAATACAGCACTGACAACAGCTAAGGTTTTGCTCAAGGAGTACTTCCCTCGATTCGGAATTTGCAAATTTTTGTGGAGCGACAATGGGCCTCATTTTGTCGGGAAAATTGTGGAATACGTGCTGAAGGGGTTAGGGATCCAGCAGAAGTTTCATGCTGTGTTCCACCCTCAGTCGGCAGGTCTTGTGGAGCGGTATAATGCTACGTTGAAACTAAAATTGGCTAAGATCGTGGCGTCCACGTCATTGAAATGGCCGGATGCTTTACCGCTGGCATTACTCTCTCTTAGATCAGTGCCCCACTCTCGAACAGGCCTCACACCATATGAAGTGGTGTTTGGAAGGCCTATGAATATCTGGGGGGTGCCCAAGCCGCGATTGATACATGATGTGCCTTGTATAATGATGAACGATTATTTGGCACGATTAACAAATGATTTGCTTTCTATTCATCAACAGGTTCGAGAAGCGCTCCCTGACAACTCTACTGGAGAGGGCCATGATCTTCGCCCTGGTGATCATGTAATGATCAGGTCATTTGAGAGGACGAACGGCTGTGCGAGTGACCAACAGGAAGTGGTGGATACACTCAACTCACTGCCGTCGTGTCTCTCCTGACCTGGTGAATCCTGCTGTGTTGACCGACTACAAAGAGATTCTGGATAAAGAAAAGAGCCCAGCGGTGACATCGGCCGAAGCTGAGGGAGCCTTCCCGGACCACACTGTTTCTGGACGAGAGCACTACAATCTACGGCCACGATAAGAAGATTTTTTGGGTTGTTTTTGAAACTGGTTGGTTACCGCTCCAGGTTTGTGAAACGGAAACCGGGAATTCCAAGGGGGGGGGATCAGTTCTGCCAAGTGTAGCGACACCCGTCTTGGCCCGGAGAAGAAAACAACGGCTACCTCGGAGCTCAGCACCGTATTTTTCTTTTTTAGGTATAATACATACATATGTACATTTGAGAACTTGTGAACTTTCTGAACTTTTTGAACATTTAAGACTTTTTGAACTGCAATTGAACTATGGCGTCGTCTGCATCACGGGATAAACGAATACTTGGTGCCATCCTTTTTGTCCTATTGATTGTGGTAATAGCAGTAATAGCCTGGGTAGTTGAACTTGTGGTACCTGCACGTGAACATTTGCTGCCGACTACCCCGGCTCCATCTGAACATTTTCATTTCACCTTGCCTTACCATGAAGAACGGCACCGACAAACTTATCTGAACAATAGCTTCATTCAGATCTTGCATCATACACATAATATGACAAATACCTCAAATTGTTGGGTGTGTGGGATGCTACCTGGGCACCAGAAGAAAGGGGGCACTCCACTCATTCCACTCCCGTTCTCACATAATGGATCCTGCAACGCCTGGTACACCCTGCTCTTCACTCTGAGATGGCCAACAAAAGGGGGGGTGCTTTTCCGTTTAAATAAAGTGTGCTACCATGACCGAGATGGGTATCCGCGAGCTGAGGGTACTCGATTTGAATGGGAAGAATACCGGCCCGACAATATCTCTGCCCCACGTGTTTACAGCAATCAACGTAACATAAATGTCTCCAGCTCACATGTTATAAATGTCATTGCCACGAAAGCTGATCTATGTATACGTAATAAAGGCACGATTTCGGTTGGGAAAAGCGAATGTAATACCACAATAACGTTTGATAGCCCGAATGGTATATCGTTTGTAGCATCACGAAATACGTATTTTATTTGCGGAACGAAGGGTTATCATCAGCTCCCTTTGGGATGGTTAGGTACTTGTTATGTATCTTTTGTACTGCCTCCTGTATTCATTGCCCCACCAATGCACCATAATGATTATATTTTGTACCACGATTTTATACTGAACCGTGTTAAACGTGCCGTTGTGTTAGATGACATAGACCAGACAGACACTGCTTTGCAACAGTATGTGGATTTTAATCTCGGACTGTTTTCTTTTGTTGGGGCTGCTCTAAATAGTCGGAAAATACGAAGACTGACTCGTGTAGTTGAGGCTGTAGCAAATGACACTGCTATCGCATTGGGGAACATTACTGAGGAACTGCAGATTTCTAGAATTGTTACGTTACAGAACAGGATGGTTTTAGATGTAGTTCTAGCCGATCGTGGGGGGGGCATGTAGAATTATCGGAAGTAGCTGCTGTGTTTACGTACCTGACAAATCACCATCCGTTTATGATGCAATTTCGAAACTGCATAAGATAGCTGCAGAAATACATCCAGATAATGGTACTTGGACTCTTTCAGGGTGGTTCTGGTCAATGCTTACCATTTGGGGTTGGAAACTGCTAACGATTCTATGTATTCTTGTGGGGATACTGTTTTCTATATGTCTATGTATTCAATGTGGTCCAGCTTTGTGTTCTATGTGCCTATCGGCTTGTATACCATCAAGACGAGCTCTTGCTCATGACAAAATGATGCTTCATAAAGAAGTAGCCCAGATAATGTTGATTGATATCGAAGATGCACACCCAGATTATGTTCACTATGAGGTAGCTTCAGCTGAACGCTAAAAGGGTCGTCTGTCGTAATTTGACGATGGCCGAGTTAGCGCTTAGCTGTAGCTACACGTTTTCTGTGTATATTGGCCATACTTGCAAACGCCATTTTGTGTGTTACGGCGGCCATCTTAGATCATGAGCGGCCTCGTGGCCAGCATGGCCTTTAGTCCGTTGTCCGTACCACTGACCACTTGAGTTTGCCCAGCAACAGGCTATTTTTAGTAATGGTCAAGCCTGTACATGCGCAGACCCCATTGACCAGTCACCCCTTAGGAATGTGCCGCAAACTGACCAGTGGGTTTGAAACCCTCCAATGAGCTGGCAGTGTTCCAAAACATGACCATATATGTACATAATGTTCTGTAATTTTGTGCCGCCTGTCCTTTTTATTACCTGTAAAACGTATAAAAGAGGGGGTCACACCGATGTTCGGTGTGATACTTCTTGCATTACCGAAGGGTGCTGTAGGAATGTACCACCACCCCATGGGGTTTTAATAAACCTGTTCTTTGCATTTTTCAGTTTCCGTGCCAACAGTTATTTCGGTGTAAGTGGGTTATCTTCGGAGCATGTAGGCCTTGGGAACCCAATACCACATGTGTGATGGGGCAATGTGTGAGGGGGCAGTGTGTGAGTGGGCAGTGTGTGAGTGGGTTGTGTGTGTGGGGGTGTGTGTGTGGTTGTGTGTGTGTGGGTATGTGTGTGGAGTTGTGCGTGTGTGTGTGGGGTGGTGTGTGTGTTGCTCCAGACTGAAAGCGCTTCCCCCATAGAGGTGCCCCCGGAACAGGAGACTGTGCTCCAAATAAGGACCTCAAGAAGTGATGCAAAGGTCCAGGCTGGATTTCGAGCCCTCAAGCAATGCTGTCGCGAAGCCAATAATAACGGACACAAGGCGTGTGACCAGGATGCCGCTCGCGCTCACCCGTACCGCCCGGCTAGGTGCAGTTTTCTAATGTATAGCTTTGGCAATCCTTGGACCTTCGGTAATGCCAATAAAGCATTATTGCATAGCATTGCATTGTATCGTTGACGGTTTACATTCCTGGCCTACATACAGTATGCAACATTTCTTTGAAGTTACCAGTCCGGACATTTGTTGTTGTTTGTAATGGCTGCTTATCACCGTAAAAATTCTCCCAGTCTCAACCAGCCCCCTCCCGCCCAGCCCCCGCAGGTCCCCCTCCCCTTGGTGTCAGGGCCCACTGAGTTGCCACATGGCCACTGATAAGAGTGAGGGATGGGCTGTGCTGGCTCCAATGGGTCTAGTGCACGGCTGGGAGCATCTTAGTGCACCAGTGGCCAGGAGTCTGGCAGTGTGAGAGGAGTAAAGAGAGAGAGGGCAGGGAGGGATGGAGGGATGCGATGGAGAGAAGCAGGGCTGGGAGGGTGGTGTAGATCAGGGCAGTCTTAGACGGAGATGAGAATTGTGAGGGAGGGAGTGAGGAATCTGGAATAGAAAGGATTTAAAGGAAGAATAACGGGTGGAAAAGAGGAGAGACCAGTGGAGGGAATGAAGAGGGGAAGGGGAAAAGAGAACAGAGCTACGGATGAAATACATTGGTATATAGAGGAAAGAGACGTTGGAGGGAAGAGAAGAATAGAAGAGAGAATGGAGGGAAGGAAAAGAGAGGGTTTAGATTAGGGAGGGAAGGAAAGAAGGAGAGGGCGGAAGAAGGGAGCACGGCAGAAGGCGGACACAGGGAAAGAAACAGGGAGAACAGGAAAGGAGGAAGTGACTTTGTCTCACTGAAGAAGTAACAGCTGCAGGACAAACAAATCAAAAACAAGAGCTGGGAGAAGCCCTAGGGAGACCAGAGGGTTTAAACAGAAAGGGCAGGTTTAGCCGAGTGTCACAAGGGCATGTGGCTAGTGCCAAGAATTTTTGAGCTGGGGAGGAAATATGGCAAACCTGGTGTTTGTGAGCCTGTGCAAGAATAGAAAACAGTGACCTTTCAAGTGGGAAACTGGTGGAGTACAGAAGGGTAAGAAGAGTATGGTGTTAACCATCCAGGAAGGCATGAAGGGGAGCCAGAGCGCCCCAACTGATTTGGCTGATAGGGAGTTTACAGAGACATTGTTGAGGTGTGTGTTGAATCAGGGTTCACTATGGAAAAGGAGTTTCCCAGTCGAGTGCTGTGCGCCTGTGAGGGTCTAGTTGAAAGATGCATGGGTCCTGGTTTAATTGGAATTTGAGGCCCTCGTCTGAGTAACTGTTCTCAGAATGTCTGCAAAATAGACAGCTTTTTAGGAAAAATAAGTGGGGAAAAAAACCTTACAACAGTGGCTCCATCAGAAGTGGGTATATTCTTTCCTTTGAAATACATCTCTATACTTGCTTTTATTTTTGGTATTCCCTTCTGGCAGACTTCCATAGTTTTTATTTTCCCACATTGCACCTTTTTTCCATCCTTCGGATATCACTTCATTAAGATGTGTTGCATTCCCTCAGACAATATGCAGAATTGGATGCATTCTAGGGGCTCCCTATGCGTTTAATATTGAATTGCAAAATTACCCTTCAGTTAATCACTTGAAAGAGATCTTTTAGTTTGCTAATGCAACTACATGTGCATGATAATTGTAAGAACAGGATGTGATGCGAGCAAGTAAGATACCAAATGTAAGTATAGCGGGGGAGAGGGAGTTGGGAAGCAGGAGGGGGGTATTTTCTTTTGACAGATTACTTGCTGCCATGTTCATCCAAGCTGTCCTGCTTCCTCGACTAGCTCATGTGACTGACCAATGGAGGGGGCCGGGTTTCTGGGTGCTTGTGGAAATCCCTAGTTACCCATTATCAGAGTAAATCTTGGCTGCAGGTATCAGAGTTATGAACATAGTATCCAGTGTGTTAGATTATAGCTTAAAAAAGTACACATACATAAAAGCAACGTTAAGGTCCTGCAGCGAATAAAAAAGCATTTTTAAGAAATATATTTAATACATGTTGGAGCGTGTCTGATAAAAATAGGCTAAACGGAAACCTTCAGAAAAAAACACTGGATTACTCTAAAACTGAAGAGAGCTGGCAGGTCCACTAATCCACGCGGACCTCCCGGGCCCAGCCTTTAAACTCCCAGGGCCCAGAAGGCATGCTCCCTCTGAATGCCTGTGCTGTGCAGAGCATGACTGAGAGGTTGAGTACACACCGAGGAATAGCTTGGCTCTGTTTGTGTCTGTGTATAGCGTGACTACTGACTCTGAGGTCTTGTACTCGCCAAGCAATAGTTGGTGTGTGTGTCCGTTGTTTTTAGGTGGTGTTACCCTGAAATTATGTTAAAATCGAGAGGTAAAAAACTGTTGGGTAATAATTGCCCACTACTCACGCATGAAAACAAGTGAAAGAATGTATGCAAAGCGGAAACAAGAAAATGGAAGTGTGTGAGAGAGAGAGCGAGAGACAGATGAGAGTGTGTGAGAGCGAGCGAGGGACAGAAGAGAGTATGTAAGAGAGAGCGAGAGACTGAAGAGAGTGTGTGAGACAGCACAAGAGACAGAAGAGAGTGTGTGAGAGAGAGCGAGAGAGAGAGAAGACATGGTGTGAGAGAGAACGCAAAAGCAGAAGATATGACATGAAGAGGGGGCATATTTGAGAGAGCAGGGGGGGCAAAGAGCGAAAGAAAGGGAGGGAACGGATGCCGGGATGGGGGGCGCAGAGAGGCGAGGACAAGAGAGACAGGGTGAGGTTTAACAGACAGAAGCGTGGTTAGATAAAATGAAGCTTACCAGCAAGTTGGCAGAGCTGGATAGAAAGGAGAATTCTGCATGAGGGACAGAAGTGAGTAGGGTATGGAATGCAGGAGTTGGGGAGAGGCAGTGTGGAAGAGGGACAGCAAGTGAGAGCAACCATGCCAGCATTCCGATTCACGAGCAGATGTTCCTGTTTATGACCTCCGGAGGGCGTGAAGTGGCTGGTGGCAAATGGAATCAGAGCGGCCGCGGTCGCTTTGATGTTCTTGTCTTGTCTTGCTTTGTGGGAGGGGTATGGGGAGCAAATTCCTGTGCACGCGCGTGGCTCACATGAACTGTACGCGATCCGCAGTGGGTAGACTTTTCGAAACGCTTACTACAAATCTCGCCTACCATCCCTACGGGATGGAATAGACGAGACCTAAAAACGATTCCTACTCAAATGAACTGTTTAGGCAACATTAATGTATGCTCTAATCTATACTTTGCAATGTGCATGCAGTTCTTTGATGACAGTTAGTAATTCGCTGTTCCATGTTAGGATTTTAACTTATAAACTGCACATAACAGGATATCCCTTAGAAAAGCAGTAACCCACTACCTATTTACATTATATGCACTTTGTGATCTACATGGTACACTTTCTTTGCAGCTAGCATATCAACCCTCTGCGCACCTTACAATGATGCAAAAGTTCCACTAGACAAAACTCTGATCCCTCTCCAGGAAGAACATTAATCACCGGAGTTAGCTTGACATTTTTTTTATTGTTGTGTGGAAATTGCTGGAAGCAAGGAACACTGGCAGCAGGTACTTTTAAATCAAAATAAACTTACAAACATGGTGCTCCCTAAAGTAAGCACCCGGTGCGGTGGCACCGGTCACACCTCCCTAGAGTCCGCCCTTCTGACAGTCAGCTTATACATCTATTTAAAAAACATATAGGGGCATATTAGCAAGCAAAAGCAATATTTATCGCTAACTGCGCTTAGCGCATTTTTTTAATCGCTGCCTATCGCTGGATACGTTAGGGGAGAAAACATGCTATTAGCAACATTTTTCTCCATTGTGCTAAAATATCCTGCGATAGCAGCGAAATGCGTGAATATCGTTGGAAATCCAGGAAGATTTTCTCGCATTAACTCCAATGGGGACTTAACCTGACAATCTACCTCCCATTGGATAAACAGGTAAGTCATGTTTTTAGCAGGCGATAGATTATAGCGATAATTGCGCTTAGCGCATTTTTTTTATCGCTAACCCTGCCTTGCTAATAGTGAATAGCTGTGTTAGTGACTGCTTTCAGTCGCTAACAGTTTGGGTACGCCCACTTTGCATGTTATTAGTGATAAATATCGCTGACATGCAAAGCCGGCCCCAAACCGGTCGCTATCGCCTAAAAGCTGTCGCTAACTGCTGTTAGCAACAGCTTGCTGATAGGGTGATAAAAATATTGCTCCTTTAGAGGCAAAAAATGCCTCTAAAGTGGCGATATGGCCCTTGCTAATATGTCCGATATAGTCTGCAAAGAAACCGGTTACAAGTATGTAGAAAAGGGTCCTTTTTGCAAAGTTACCCCCCACTTTTTACCTGATATTTGATGCAAATTGACTTGATGTGCCCTGGCTCCCTGCCAATCAGGTTCCCATGGCCTGTGTTCTTTCCAAACACGGTACCTTTGTACCCACAATTGGCACATCTCGAGCGATAGGTTATTGTTATTGTTAAGAGTTCTTTTATAGTGCATGAATCACCCGGGGCATCTCGGCACTTCAACCTAGCAGGTATAGTAAGGCAGGAAAGTGATTATGAAGTCATGGAGTCGGGAGCAGTTAAAACAGGAAAGTTTTCAGGAGTTTTCTGCCCCTTGTAAAAGGTACCCTGGGTACCAAGGGCACTCTGACAAGGGAAGACCTGTTGTACCACTCTTAGAGACCCCACACCTTAACACTCACACACTGGCATTGCATGCTGTGTATTTTGGTGCAAAGAAAGAGTCAACATGGCACACATCCATGTGTGCTATGCCTGCAACCCACTGCCTGGGGCCTAGGTACGCCACCCCTCTAGCGGGGTGCACTAGCTCCAGGTGAAGGTACAGCTGCATGATCACTGTACCCCTACAGCGTCTAAGTCCATTCTTAGACTTGGTAAGTGCAGTAACACCACAAAGAGTATATGGCCTGGGAGTTTGTCATTACTAACTCCACAGCTCCGTAATGGCTTACTGAAACTTGGGAAGTTTGGTAGCAAACACCTCAGCACATTAAACCCACACTGACGCCAGTGTGGGATTTAATAGAGGTGTCATGGGATGGGTCCATGAAGGGGAATCTTCAAAGGCCTACTACCTTTGTAAGCTATCCTTGCCTCTTGCTTCTCCCATCAACAGATTCCCACCGGTTCTGACCCCCACTTTGATGGGAAAACAAAATTAGGAGGAGAGGCATGTCCACCTTTGCCAACCCCACCCCTCAAGTGGGGGACGCGGGATGATGCACACATCTCAGTCCCCTACATCTAAGTTAGAAGGGGCCCAGCCAATTAAAGAGAGGGTGCCATAATTGGGGGTGTACCCATTGCCAGGATGGCACCTATTGGTACCGACCTGCACACCCCTCATAACGCCCCTAAATTTAATATTATGGGGTAACCCTGAACATTGGCGTCTCAGGTTTGAGGAAGAAAGAAGAAGGACTGAAGAGCCATGCTGGCCAAGGAAGAAGAGGACACCAACTGCTTTGGCCCTTACCCTACCGGCCTGTAAAAACTCTGACCTGCCTACAGAGGAAACCCCGGCATGCCCAGCAGCCAGCAGCACCCCAGCACCTGGTGGACCTGCCCTGCAATCATAAGTCTTGCTTAGTTCTAGAAATAAAACATAATATTGCCTTTTTTCTACTTGCCTAATTGGTCTGGATTCTGCCTCTGAGTGTGTGCAATCTGCCTTGAGTGAGTAAATACAATAATGCTTAACACTCACTCCTGATGAGCCTAACTGCTCGATCACACTACCACAAAGAGAGGTGTTAGTGATTGTCTAATTTAGCCTCTGCTGTACCTCTGTTGATTCCCTGGATTCTGTGAACACCACAACTTACTTTGGTAGAGCATATACAGAGCCAGCTTCCTATAAAGTAAGTATGTGGTGAGAAAGTCTTGGATAATGCAAGTATAATGGCTGAACATCTACACTATACGAACAACTATACTCCGCCTGCATGTCCAGTGACTCAGCTGAGTTTGTGGCTTATCTTGCGGAGATCGCAATGGTGTGAATTACTGATTGTAAACAATGTTTCTTAAGCAAACCGATCACCTGTGAAGAAATCACTCAAGCTATAGTTGCCCTCGATGGGTCCAAAGCCCCCCGCCTAGATGGTCTCACTGGGGCATTCTACAAAGCATATGGACAGCTATTAGCATCACACTGTACTCAGGCTCTTATTAAAACCTGGTAAATACCTCTATCTAATGCACCTCTTACTGCCCACTTTCCCTTCTCAACTTTGATAATAACATTTTAGCTAAGGTCCTTGTCACTAGACTGATCCTTTTAAAGGAACACATTATCCCTGCAGACAATATTTGAGATCCCCACTACACTAGTCCTATTAGATGCCAAAAAGGCATTTGATTCCTTGGAAGGTCCATCCTGAGGGCAACGTTGGCCAAACTGGACCTCCCCCATGTGGCTGGACTGTGGGTGAATGTTCACTCACAGGCCCTTTACCTGTGGCTTGGGAGACCTGACATTGCTGCCCTCTATCCTCACTCCTTTTTATTATCATGATGGGGACCCCAAGGTTCACCATCTTCAAGAGAAACAGATGCATTGTGGTCTCCAATTCACATATGGACCCTTTTCACAGTCCATATATGCCGACGATATACTACTTTTTATCTGCCACCCCTCTGATAATATCCTGCTTCTAATTTGCAAAATGTTACAATTTGGGGGCCTCTCTCGTCTATACATAAAATGGTCTAAATCAGTACTCTCCCCTATCTCTGATTGAACACAGCATGTTGCCATAGAATATCTCCTAACTTGATGTGCTGACTCCACCAAGTACTTGTGTATTCATCTACATAGGGAAAAATACCAGATTTTCCAACTCAACTATGGTCCCACCATCGATAAGTTAACTACACAGGCGGGGCATTGGATTAAACTTCCACTCTATGGCTGAGCGTGTGGCAATAATAAAAAAAAATTATCATTCTCCCTCGTTTCCTATACCTTTTTCTCAGTATCCCAATACCACTGACACAACATTTCTTTACCACTCTGCGCAGCCTTCAGATATGGCTCAAATGGACTGGGGGCAAGCTTTGCATTTGCTGGGACACACTTATCCTTTCTTATGAACGTGGCAGCTTTGCAGTTCTTTACCCCCAATTATACGGCCGCGCTGCACAATGCCAATTTGTATACCCCCGGTACCACCCAGATGCCCTAGTCCCCTATCTGAAACCAGAGAGGGATAAAGCCCGGTACCTACCGCTGTCATCCATATTACCGAAGGGCGTCCCCATGAATCCATCAGACATACAAATTCTTTCAACCACCAGCTGGGAATTTTGGAAACCTCAAGGTATTTCAGGAGGGGGCATTCTTAATTCGCCTGCTCTACCTTGGATCAATAGCCTCTGACTCCCCTAGCACACAAGAAGCTAGTTCAGCCCCCTTACAGAGCCATGATCTGCACACCATTGACAACCTCTTTCCAGATAGCCATGTACTTACGCACGCTGAAGACACTCATTTCCATAATACCTCTTATATGGACCACTTTGTCCTTCCATGACTACGCAATACTTAGCGCTCCCGAATACTCACATATCCTCTAGCTCCAGACGATTTCTTCCCGTTGACGATTGTAATCTCTGATTCCGAAGGGAGATGGTTGATTTCCAGTTTATACTGAGCCTGTTTAGCTATGAGACCCAAACCCTCCTGGTGGGCTAGGGAAGTCTGGGAAAGTGCCTGGGGCAGCCACTGTCCTATAAACTCTGGTATTTTTGCGGGAAGATTCACAGTTGACTTGATGCTGCCTGGGGTCTTAACTGCATCCCAGATTGTACTGGCTCTACCTCCACTAACCTGGAACAGCACCGCAGCCCCGTGACAGCGACACAGCTCCCTTGCAGGTCCCTTCCAAGCGTTGGGCCCGCAACAAGAAAGAGCCACCGACAGCATTAACGGCAGTGTTCCCCCACTGAAAAACGGACGGCAACAGCACAGAGGCACGGAGTAAGCAAAACAGAACAGAATCGAACCGGTTGCCTTTAGCGAGTAGAGGGAAAGCCCCGTATAGCGTAAATTCGTTATTTCCCCATGAGAGGACCGCGGCCGGTTAGCTGGCGGTCGCAATGTTCCCCCTACCTTTCTCTGGGAAAGTGACCTGGGGCAGCCACTGTCTGATAAAGTCTGGTATAATTGCTGTACTCAGACTAAGCTTCTACATTTCAAATTGGTACAGACGGCCTATACCACACCAAAGATTCGGCCTGAATTGGTCTCACACACTCATCCTATTGCCCAAAATCCATGCCATGGAAGCAGAATTTGTGCACCCAACCTAAACGTGCCCTTGGATAGGGCACTACTTGGAAAAAATATTCTCTCTAGTCTCTGCTATGACAGGAGTCACGATACTGTCTACCCCTCTGATGAAACTTTTGGATTACATTCACCGCCATCACATTACTAGTTGCAAAACGAGGTCTGATACAACATTGGGGCAGTAGACATTACCCCACAGATTCTGCCTGGCTGAAGAGCATGACCCATTGTGATAAAATTAGCGAGGACTCAGTAGCGCCTCGTAGTGGGAGTGCTGTGGGGTGGTGGGCGGGCGGGGGAGGGGTAGTAAGCTCCAGCATATGGCGGACCGGAGGTAAGTACATAAATAAATAAATAAATAAAACAAATTACAGTGTGCGCGCTGCAACACAAATGGCGTTGCAGCGCACGCAAAGTAATTTGTTCGACCTGCTACACACTTATTTACACATTATTGGTGTTTCCATGGCTGGATGACTGGATCAGTTGTGCTTCTGCTTTTCCAAAGGATGTGGAAGGAGTCCAACTGGAATGTGAAACATGACGCGTCATGGTTTCCTACTAAATGAAAAACAGTTTCATTTGGCACAATTCAGAATTTGTGGTACCTTGGTGCTCCTTGCAGGACATACTTAGGAGCTGCATTCCTTCCTCCTCAGAGACAAGAGAAACTCATGACTTGACCAAGAACTCTACTGCAATGCCACCAAATGGCTGCCAGACAATTGTTGAGGGTTTAGGGGAACATGGCTGCTTCCCTATTAATAGTTCTCCAGGCCCATCTTTATCTGTACTGTGGGATCCAAGGTCTGAGAACTGCAAATGTATGGTACAAGTTCCTCTAGAGATCTCACAGAAGCTTTAATGGTAGTTGGATCCATCCCATCTAGTCAGGGGAGTGCCCCATACTCTTCCTCAGTCTCCGGTTCTGACGACAGATGCCATCATCAAGAGCTCTAGGAGCCAACTTAGTTGAGGGTCATTGGACAGCAAAAGAATGGGAAACCTCCTCCAAATTGGATGGAGTTGCCAGTGTTTTAATACACTGTTCTATTCTTTGCTACTCTAATTTGGAACCCGGCTTTCTGGATCCAAATGAACAAACAGGACACTTGTTATATATAAAATAAATGTAAATTGTAAAGTGAACAGCTATCCGTAGGCGTCCCGGCGCTGGGAGCCGTCGGGAAGATTAAGCAAGCTATTGCCCTGCCCTGGTGCTGGGCAGACCCCTGGCACCGTTGCGGGGATCGACCCGTGATCCCCAGTGTCCGGCGTCAGTCGCCCTGGTCGCTGCGCCACACCTCTTCCCTAAATCATCTAGGCAGGTCCACAGTACCAAATCAGAGCAGGGTACCCTTCACAGCTGATTGACAATGAAATGAGGTTGGCTGTAGTGGGATACCGCACCTGAGTCAAGTTCGGCAGACGGCTGACACTTAGGCAAACTTTGCAGCTCGCATGCAATAGAACAAAGGTCAGGAAATGGTGAGTGGTTCATACTGATCAGAAGTTTAACTTTCTGATTTAGGACCTTTTTCTGAGGGGGAAACCATTTCGCTTGGCAAGGCTGGAAGCTGCAGCCGAGTAGGGTTCACAAGGCTCGATGCCTTTTTTGTGGTTCCGTGGTATTCTTTCACTTCATGCTGGGTCCATCTGAGGGGTCACAGGTGCTTCTGTCGTTCATCCAGTTTCTCCATTGCCTTTTGTTCTTCTACCATTTCTTTGGAAGCGGCTGTAACATCTTGACCCGTCTGCACCATTTCCCTCCCTATTTCTGGGAGATATAAACCCAGTGTGTTTGCATTTCATCTGCCATCGACATCCTGCTGAGCAGGGATGTTGTGACTTTGACATCGATGGCAAATGCCTGTAGAGAGTCATTTTTTAGGAATAGTCATCACACTGTATTTAATATTTTTTTGGCGTCATTATTCCAGCAGTAATATTATATGACTTTCTTGTCGCCCTAGTTACTGATCTTATTATATTTTAATTATTTTATCTTATTATATTTTTGTGCCATTGTGTTACCTCTATACCTTGTTACACATACGTTTGTCTTTTTTTATCTCATTATGTTCAGTACTGAGCTTTGTCTAAAATGCTTTGGGAATTCTATAAACAAATAAGAAATACATTCATGTGGATGGGGGGAGGGGGTGAAGAGGGAGAGAATAGAGGAGAGAAGAGGTTCTTGATTGCTTCCACCGTTTATTCAAAGTCCTTAATTGGCTTTTCCCAACTTGTCACTCTTAAATTGAGGGAGGGGCTTAGATCACTGTCTCTAGAAATACAATGGAATTCATTTGTTGTTGGGATGCCATGCCTTAAACGAGTCATTTGTCTGTTTAGCGTTTACATGGCAGTTCTTGACACCAGATCATTAGTCAATGGTTTGGCCAAAGTAGTCCCACGAATGCTTTATCGCATAGACTAATAGGGCAATAAAATTCAAAACAACAGAAGGAAATGTAAAGTTGAATGAAATTGCATAACAATCAATGGAGGGCCAGAGATGAAAACTATGCTAGGCTCAGAAAATTATGCATATAATGGCCTCGTACCCAAGTCCTCTAGATAGCAATTTCTTAACATACTAATATTTCACTTTAAAACTGAGGGCAAAGCTATGGGCGAAAGAATGCTATCCAATACAAGAATGATGAAAAATAGGGTGTGAAGCAGAACAAAGGAATATGACGTCTGACTGACCCTGACTCAGCCCAGTCATCATTCAAGATCTCAGACCTGTTAGAAAAACGCCTGAATTTTCTCTAGCCTCGTTAAGCTCTTGTTTAGGAAGAATATATTTGACACAAGGCCCTCTGTGGCACGAGGAAGATGGGATGAACGTGACCAATGCAGCCCTCTTCAGAACATACAACCAGATGGAGCTTCCTTCTGGGCGCGTGTTTGGCTTCACTAAGTCGTGGCATACCAAGTAATAACAATAAAATATGAATGCATGCTTTCATCAGCGTAATCTTCTAAATTCACAGTAATAAATTGTATTTACCTTTTAATTTAGTTTTCAGATAACTATGATCTGCCATGGAATCCTGGGAAATGCTGAAACTTTTATAGTTTTCCATTTCTGCCTGTGGACATTCTTTGCTTTTTCCTTTGATCATCTCTCAACCTGATTTGCAGCTTGTTCAAAGGCATATTGTTTTGGAAAAAGCCATTTTTTTAGGACTGCTATAAAAATTCAAAACAGCTCTGCTAATGGACTGTTTCCATTTTAGCTCGAGTGTGAGATAAAACTTTAAACAGCTGCTGGCTGCCCAGAATCTAGTCTCTGTGTCTGAAGGAAGCTTGTGTGCAGCCAGAATCTACTCTCCATGTGTGAAGTAAGCTTCTGTGCAGCCAGAATCTACTCTGTGTGAATGAATGAATCTAGTGTGCAGACAGAATCTAGTCGCTGTGTGTGAAGGAAGCTTGTGTGCAGCCAAAATCTACTCTCGACGTGTGAAGGAAGCTTGTGTGCAGCCAGAATCTACTCTCCGTGTGTGAAGGAAGCTTGTGTGCAGACAGAATCTACTCTCTGCGTGTGAAGGAAGCTTGTGTGCAGTCAGAATCTACTCTCTGTGTGTGAAGGAAGCTTGTGTGCAGCCAGAATCTACTCTCTGTGTGTGAAGAAAGCTTGCGTGCAGACATAATCTACTCTCTGCGTGTGAAGGAAGCTTGTGTGCAGCCAGAATCTACTCTCTGTGTGTGAAGGAAGCTTGTGTGCAGCCAGAATCTACTCTCTGCGTGTGAAAGAAGCTTGTGCCCCAACATAATCTAGTCTCTGCGTGGGAAGGAAGCTTGTGTGCAGCCAGAATCTACTCTCCTTGTGTGAAGGAAGCTTGTGTGCAGCCATAATCTACTCTCTGCGTGGGAAGGAAGCTTGTGTGCAGACACAATCTACTCTGTGTGTGTGAAGGAAGCTTGTGTGCAGACACAATCTACTCTGTGTGTGTGAAGGAAGCTTGTGTGCAGACAGAATCTAGCCTCTGTGTGGAAGAAAGCTTGTGTGCAGCCAGAATCTACTCTCCGTGTGTGAATGAATCTTGTGTGCCGAAAGAATTTACTCTCTGTATGTGAAGGAAGCTTGTGTGCAGCCAGAATCTACTCTCTGCGTGTGAAGGAAGCTTGTGTGCAGCCAGAATCTACTCTCTGCGTAGGAATGATTCTTGTGTGCAGACAGAATCTACTCTCTGCGTGCGAAGGGAGCTTGTGTGCAGACAGAATCTACTCTCTGCGTGTGAAGGAAGCTTGTGTAGTGGCTACCCGTGCTGTTCCTGTTTTGTGTGTTGCTAGTTCAGCTCCTTTTTGTAATGCACCCATTCTGACTGCGAGCGAGCCATGCCCTGAGTGGCCTATGATGTACCTCTTTATTCTGTCGGGGAAGGATACCACGGCACTACCAGTGCTTCTGCCCGCTCTCTGCATGAGTGAAGCTTCCACGAATGCTACCTGAGCTCTACCAGGTGTTTGTCTGAAAGCCGTTTTCATTGCGATGCTATGCAGATTTATAAAGCGCGTAGCTACACAAGGGCTTCCCAGCGCTGCATGAGTCATAGCGTGCACTAGCGGGTATCTGTAGCAGTACGTGTCTAGGGCTAGTGGGGGTATAGCCATGTTTTAAGCATTTTTCTGAATTGAGTCTCTTTCAGCTCGTTCCTGGGCTCAGCGGGCATTGTGTTCCATAACTTAGGGGTCAGATGCAAGAAGGCTCTACCACCCCACCTGGTCCTTTGGATTCGCAGAACCTGCAGTAGTCATACATTGGAGGATCTTAAAGTGCTACTAGGGGTGAAGGGTGTCAGATAGGCCCTAATCAAAGTGGGTCTTTTGGGGTTGATTCCCCTATGTGCCAGATAAAGTGCCTTAAATTGTACCCTTTCCTCCACTGGAAGCCCCTGCAAGGAGGCCAGGGCCAGTGTAATGATAGCATGCATTGCTGCTGCCTGTACTGCACTGATTCGCTGTGTCAGGGCAAGATTCTATTGCTTCTGTCTGTGCCCTTTACAATTTCTGAATGAGAGAAACGTGCCCTACTGCTGTCTGTTCTGTATAATACAAGTTATTTATATGGCAGAAACTGGCAGTGCTGGTGTCTGTGAGGTACATTTTCCGAATGTGACTTGACTTGCTGCTTTCTCTGCTGCACCTATCATGGGTGTGAGACTAACTCTTGGGCTCCGGGCCAGGTTTTAGCACTGCTGGTGGCCGGTGCAAGAAACTTTGTTGGCACAACCCCCATGCCCTTCTCTACCCATTCCTCGATACCACGCTCCAGCGGTGTACCCCATCTCTGACTAGGCCCTCTTTTAATCTGTTTAAAATATTTTATATTCATCCCAAAGTTATGTGTAAGAGAACTTTAAACATATTATGAAGAGACAATACATCACATATGTGTGTAAATTAATGTAAGTTAATGTATAGGAAAAGTTACATAAGATATTGAGGGCTAACATTTGCAGGAGTTACATATCCTTTACAGTAGGTATTATATGTTATGAGTGATTAGCTTTGAGAAACACTAAAACAGGCTTCAAAATGTAACGCAGGGGTTGGGGTTGTCTGCGCTAATAGGGATAAGAATGTGTAAATACCCAAAGGAACCCTTTTGAGCAACCTCCGAATAATGAACAATTGAGAAAATTAAGAATACGGTTTTAACCCTAGTCCTGGAGTTTGCAAGCATCTCTTTGACACTGGCTCATAACTCACTGTGCTAAATTGGGAGGATTGGAGTTTACGACCTGCAAGTAGCAAAATGATCACTGTGACAAAAGCAGTAACCCAATGCACTATCAACATAGCAGAACATGGTATGAAGATATACGGATTTGTAAAGCACACGTTCAACCAGGAGGGTATCTTGGCGCCGAATACCAGATGTTTTACTGCTACCCAACTCAATGGTACTCATTTTATTGACCTCGGAAGAATAAAAGACTAAGTGGGTCCATCAGGATATGAACCTGTGACCATGAGGTCGAACATAAGCCCCTACAGTGGATGCATGCGTCCACTAAGCCACCAGACCCGGCTGTGCAACAGCAAACACACATTTCAGATGTGACTGTTACCTTCTTGTTCGCAGCAGGAACATTAACCAGACTGTGGGCCACTCTACAATGAGTCAAAACTATGATCAAAGAAAACTCAGATCATTCTAGCAAAGTACATTAGTCACCAACGTTATCTTTACATTTTTAGTATAGCCTGACAATGATCTCTGCAGCAGGTGCCTACAGAGTTACTGTAATATATATTTAAAAGCAGCGCCCCTGAGCCTGGCGCCCTGTGAGGTGACACTGGGCACACCTCCCTAAAGCCGACACTGCTTTGATAGCTGCTAGTGCTGTACATTGTGCTATGCTTGCACCGGTGCGTTACTTGCTTCATGTGTGTGTGTGTATACAGCTCGCGAAGATGCTGCCTCTCCTGCTCCTGTCTGTGGGCGTAAAGTTCTATTTAAAGCTGCAAAACTGGTACCAGTAATAAGAATCTGAGGAGTCAGAGGTGACTCAGCCTCTTTAAAAAAGTGCTTTGTAAGGATTCCGCTACAAACAGTTGATCATAATCAAGTGGTGGATTGTTTATTTGACTCTATAATTACTGGGTGCGATCAAGACCACACCTTTTGATTTTTCCACCGCAAAAAATCCCAGCAGGTAAATACAATAATATGCATATTTTGGTGCAGAAGCACAAAAATATGTATGTCACACCCCAATCACCACTTTGACTGCAAAATCTGTTTTTAGGTCATGAAAACTCGACCTTATTAAGGGTAAACGTAACTCTTTCCGTTACTTGCTATAGAAAAGTATCCCTTTTTAGGTCTCGCCTAGACGAAAGCAAAAGCGAAGCTTTTGCTGTCTAGGGCGAGACAACTTATGTAATCACTTTTGGGGGAATGTGGACAGCAGACTGTCACGAGCTTCTCATGCCGGAGATTGTATCTCGTGAGCGCGCCCGTCGCCGTGCCTCATATTCCCATGCAAAGAAAGCCTCACTCACGCATGCGCACATACCCTTTATGTGCCATCAAAGGGGCTGGCGTCAACAACGCGGAAAAGGCTTTTTTTAATTCTACACAAACACGTATACAGTTATGGCAGGGACACGCCAATTTAAAAGTGCCTTGAATTACTGGATGTTACGAATAACGTAAGAATGATGGTACACACAATGCACGCGGTAAACAGCCCTTCTAGATGAGCTATGGCGCTCTACATAAATATGCGATATTAGGCAGCGTCGGTACAGGGGTTAACAAATCTACATACTCATTTCCAGAGAACAGTCGGGGCTGATTGTTTCCTTTCAAGGCAGCAAAATTGGACCTCCGGTCGCGGCAAATTGCTCAGCCCGCCTGCCCTCGAGCTCCCACCAGGAGATGGGATGCTGTGAAATGTCTCGAGGTGCTTCAGTGCCCCCCCTCCCACACACACACACACTTCCTGCATACATTCCGCGGGTTAAACACCCAAGGAAACTGCGGTACTCAACTCAAGCTCCCACCAGGAGATGAGATGCTGTGAAATCTCTCGAGGAACTTTGATGCCCGTCCAAACATCCCCCCCCCTCCCCTCCCTTCCCCCTCACACACACTTTATGCATTTAGTCCAAATGTTAAACACCCCAGGAAACTGCGGTACTCAACCTCCCACCAGGATAAGATGCAGTTAAATATCTCGAGGTCCTTCGATGCCCGTTCAACTCAACACCCCACCCCACCCCCCACACACACCACACCACACCACACCACACCCCACCACACCCACACACACACACATGCAAACACACGCAGGCACTCAGACACAGGCACACACATACAGGCACATACAGGCAACCCCCTCTCCCCTCTTTTCTCTTACCTAACCGGGCTTCGGGCTTCTCGGGAGCCTCGCAGAGCACTCAAGCTGCTCTGCCATGCCTGCAAGATGCGGGGCTCTCCCCTTAGGCTTGGGGGTCTCCCCGCTGGTCTTCACCCGGGCCCCCTCCTGGGTCCCGGGACTTCAGGTACGGCACTTCGCTGTCGCTCCGGGGCCGGGCTCGCGCTCCGACCTCAAAACGAAACTTAAAAATGTTGCGCATGCGCCGGCAGCCCCCGCCCTCCCACTCCTCCCAGCCCGGATACTAAGCTTGTTTGCATTTGACATGTATGACTCCTTTAGGTCTAATGTATAGGCAGCTGAATGCGTAATGCTAAATTTTTTCTATGAACTTTGCTTTTTGGGGCGTTAATCCAAATGACGTTGATTTTAAACTAAGTCCTTCTTTGCATTATGGTTAATTTAAGCCTGGCCTGTAGTAGTGCTTTCACCACTGCCCTGCATTTTCTCTGTTTTGTTGTATTTTCCCAGTGGATAAGAACTGGTGCGAAGGGCACACAAATGACATTTTAGCAAGTCTGATACCCATGGCAATGTTCACCCTTACTATCTAACAAACTCATTATCAGCTAGGTCTTGGTGTCAAATAAGTACTTTACATTCAAAGTTACTTGCAGCTCCTATTGTCGCTGCTCGTGTTAGGTACAACATTCAAAGATTGGTACTTTCAATGAGAATTGCCCTACAGATCACCTACTGCCTCGTGTACCACAACCAGTGGCAAAGTGGCATAGTGTGGGGCCTGCGTGTGACCTCATGGTCACAGGATCAAGTCCCGGTGGGCTTACTCAGCCTTTCATCCTTCTAAGGTCGGAACAACGAGTACCAATGAGTTGTTTAACAATGAGCACCTGCTATTCAGTGCCAAAGTGCCCCCGGGTGAACGTGCTCTTTACAAGTACACGTGACGTGGTATGTTTGTTATGTTAGTCCACACACGCAGGGCACTGCCACTTACAGACCCTGCAGCCCTCACTGCATGCAGCCCCCCCACATTGCACCCCCGCCCTCCGAACCGGGCATGCGGCAGAGGGCACCACCGCCCAGGGTGTGGCGTAACTACAGCAGCGCCATAGTGCACCCTCACTGCTACCAGGGAGAGTGAACATTCACACCCAACACAGCCCACTCAGAACAGTGACACGCAATCTGTGGCGCAGTGCCCTGCACAGCTGGCACCGCATCATTCTGCCTCCCGCAGGGCCTGGCTGTCCGGGGCTTTGTTAGCACCAGAACAGCAGCGGTGGGACCAGTTACCCCTGGGAAACACCGGGCGGTGGGAGTCACAGTAAATTGAGCAGGAGTGCCCTCTATAGGACAGCGGGGTGAACTGCCCTCACCGGGTATTAACAACAGACCAGTTACCGCCAGTGGGACCAGTTACCGCACGGAAACACTGGGGAGTGTAAGTCCCAGCAACTACGCGCGGTACAGTATACAACACATATCTGAAAATGTTTTTTAAGATAATATTTGCATGATACATAATAAAATATTACTTAAAATGTCAATAATAAAAATGTATTGCTAAAGAATTATAGTTAATCACCACCCCACCATTTATCCCTACAAATAAAACAACTCACACTAAACATATACATTAAACAAACATTTGCAATGCAATAGGTCTCACATTTACGCAAGTTTAAGCTATTGGCCTTAAAAATAACAATGCATTTTATTTAGGTTTTAAAAACGGAAGCAAAAATAAAAGGCATTGTCATTTGCAATGTCAATAGCTCAAACTCACATAAATGCGAGACCTATTGCATTGCAAATGCTTGTTGGCATAGTCACCCCAATTTGTTTTTGAACTGAAGCTATTTTTGTTTACTCTTTGCACTGTATCGCTGCTAACAAGTGCCCATTTCATGTACTCTGAGCCACTCAAACATATCTAAATTAGCTATGCTCCTAAGTGGCATATTTAACTCACCTATAAGACCCTAGTC
>NW_028245874.1:0-32354 GCF_964263255.1 Lissotriton vulgaris | reverse complement strand
ATGCCTCCAAATGGTATTTAATTAACTTCCCGGGGTGAAGAAACCCTTTTTGAGAACTCAGAGTGAGTAAATTGGCCATTTTCATGCACTTTTAACCATTCCATAAATCTTGTGTTTTGGGCCCCTGGAAGCATGAAAATCACTTTAAACATGCTAATTTTAGCTCTAACACTGATGATCCACCTACAAATGTGAACTGACGTTCAAAAATAAAACATTTGAAAACGGACCATTTTCCACATTTCTGAAGCATGACGTAATGGGGGGTGTTATCTCTTTTGTCGAAAATCAGCCGTTTTTGCTCGAACATTAAATGCCTCCAAATGGTATTTAATTAACTTCCCGAGCCCCTGGAAGCATGAAAATCACTTTAAACATGCTAATTTTAGCTCTAACACTGATGATCCACCTACAAATGTGAACTGACGTTCAAAATAAAACATTTGAAAACAGACCATTTCCACATTTCTGAAGCATGACGTAATGGGGGGGTGTTATCTCTTTTGTCGAAAATCAGCCGTTTTTGCTCGAACATTAAATGCCTCCAAATGGTATTTAATTAACTTCCCGAGCCCCTGGAAGCATGAAAATCACTTTAAACATGCTAATTTTAGCTCTAACACTGATGATCCACCTACAAATGTGAACTGACGTTCAAAAATAAAACATTTGAAAACGGACCATTTTCCACATTTCTGAAGCATGACGTAATGGGGGGGTGTTATCTCTTTTGTCGAAAATCAGCCGTTTTTGCTCGAACATTAAATGCCTCCAAATGGTATTTAATTAACTTCCCGAGCCCCTGGAAGCATGAAAATCACTTTAAACATGCTAATTTTAGCTCTAACACTGATGATCCACCTACAAATGTGAACTGACGTTCAAAAATAAAACATTTGAAAACGGACCATTTTCCACATTTCTGAAGCATGACGTAATGGGGGGGTGTTATCTCTTTTGTCGAAAATCAGCCGTTTTTGCTCGAACATTAAATGCCTCCAAATGGTATTTAATTAACTTCCCGAGCCCCTGGAAGCATGAAAATCACTTTAAACATGCTAATTTTAGCTCTAACACTGATGATCCACCTACAAATGTGAACTGACGTTCAAAAATAAAACATTTGAAAACGGACCATTTTCCACATTTCTGAAGCATGACGTAATGGGGGGGTGTTATCTCTTTTGTCGAAAATCAGCCGTTTTTGCTCGAACATTAAATGCCTCCAAATGGTATTTAATTAACTTCCCGAGCCCCTGGAAGCATGAAAATCACTTTAAACATGCTAATTTTAGCTCTAACACTGATGATCCACCTACAAATGTGAACTGACGTTCAAAAATAAAAACATTTGAAAACGGACCATTTCCACATTTCTGAAGCATGACGTAATGGGGGGTGTTATCTCTTTTGTCGAAAATCAGCCGTTTTGCTCGAACATTAAATGCCTCCAAATGGTATTTAATTAACTTCCCGGGGTGAAGAAACCCTTTTTGAGAACTCAGAGTGAGTAAATTGGCCATTTCATGCACTTTTAACCATTCCATAAATCTTGTGTTTTGGGCCCCTGGAAGCATGAAAATCACTTTAAACATGCTAATTTTAGCTCTAACACTGATGATCCACCTACAAATGTGAACTGACGTTCAAAAATAAAACATTTGAAAACGGACCATTTCCACATTTCTGAAGCATGACGTAATGGGGGGGTGTTATCTCTTTTGTCGAAAATCAGCCGTTTTTGCTCGAACATTAAATGCCTCCAAATGGTATTTAATTAACTTCCCGGGGTGAAGAAACCCTTTTTGAGAACTCAGAGTGAGTAAATTGGCCATTTTCATGCACTTTTAAACCATTCCATAAATCTTGTGTTTTGGGCGCCTGGAAGCATGAAAATCACTTTAAACATGCTAATTTTAGCTCTAACACTGATGATCCACCTACAAATGTGAACTGACGTTCAAAAATAAAACATTTGAAAACGGACCATTTTCCACATTTCTGAAGCATGACGTAATGGGGGGGTGTTATCTCTTTTGTCGAAAATCAGCCGTTTTTGCTCGAACATTAAATGCCTCCAAATGGTATTTAATTAACTTCCCGAGCCCCTGGAAGCATGAAAATCACTTTAAACATGCTAATTTTAGCTCTAACACTGATGATCCACCTACAAATGTGAACTGACGTTCAAAAATAAAACATTTGAAAACGGACCATTTTCCACATTTCTGAAGCATGACGTAATGGGGGGGTGTTATCTCTTTTGTCGAAAATCAGCCGTTTTGCTCGAACATTAAATGCCTCCAAATGGTATTTAATTAACTTCCCGAGCCCCTGGAAGCATGAAAATCACTTTAAACATGCTAATTTTAGCTCTAACACTGATGATCCACCTACAAATGTGAACTGACGTTCAAAATAAAACATTTGAAACGGACCATTTTCCACATTTCTGAAGCATGACGTAATGGGGGGGTGTTATCTCTTTTGTCGAAAATCAGCCGTTTTTGCTCGAACATTAAATGCCTCCAAATGGTATTTAATTAACTTCCCGAGCCCCTGGAAGCATGAAAATCACTTTAAACATGCTAATTTTAGCTCTAACACTGATGATCCACCTACAAATGTGAACTGACGTTCAAAAATAAAACATTTGAAAACGGACCATTTTCCACATTTCTGAAGCATGACGTAATGGGGGGGTGTTATCTCTTTTGTCGAAAATCAGCCGTTTTTGCTCAAACATTAAATGCCTCCAAATGGTATTTAATTAACTTCCCGAGCCCCTGGAAGCATGAAAATCACTTTAAACATGCTAATTTTAGCTCTAACACTGATGATCCACCTACAAATGTGAACTGACGTTCAAAAATAAAACATTTGAAAACGGACCATTTTCCACATTTCTGAAGTATGACGTAATGGGGGGGTGTTATCTCTTTTGTCGAAAATCAGCCGTTTTTGCTCGAACATTAAATGCCTCCAAATGGTATTTAATTAACTTCCCGGGGTGAAGAAACCCTTTTTGAGAACTCAGAGTGAGTAAATTGGCCATTTTCATGCACTTTTAACCATTCCATAAATCTTGTGTTTTGGGCCCCTGGAAGCATGAAAATCACTTTAAACATGCTAATTTTAGCTCTAACACTGATGATCCACCTACAAATGTGAACTGACGTTCAAAATAAAACATTTGAAAACGGACCATTTTCCACATTTCTGAAGCATGACGTAATGGGGGGGTGTTATCTCTTTTGTCGAAAATCAGCCGTTTTTGCTCGAACATTAAATGCCTCCAAATGGTATTTAATTAACTTCCCGAGCCCCTGGAAGCATGAAAATCACTTTAAACATGCTAATTTTAGCTCTAACACTGATGATCCACCTACAAATGTGAACTGACGTTCAAAAATAAAACATTTGAAAACGGACCATTTTCCACATTTCTGAAGCATGACGTAATGGGGGGGTGTTATCTCTTTTGTCGAAAATCAGCCGTTTTTGCTCGAACATTAAATGCCTCCAAATGGTATTTAATTAACTTCCCGAGCCCCTGGAAGCATGAAAATCACTTTAAACATGCTAATTTTAGCTCTAACACTGATGATCCACCTACAAATGTGAACTGACGTTCAAAAATAAAACATTTGAAAACTGACCATTTTCCACATTTCTGAAGCATGACGTAATGGGGGGGTGTTATCTCTTTTGTCGAAAATCAGCCGTTTTTGCTCGAACATTAAATGCCTCCAAATGGTATTTAATTAACTTCCCGAGCCCCTGGAAGCATGAAAAATCACTTTAAACATGCTAATTTTAGCTCTAACACTGATGATCCACCTACAAATGTGAACTGACGTTCAAAAATAAAACATTTGAAAACGGACCATTTTCCACATTTCTGAAGCATGACGTAATGGGGGGGTGTTATCTCTTTTGTCGAAAATCAGCAGTTTTTGCTCGAACATTAAATGCCTCCAAATGGTATTTAATTAACTTCCCGAGCCCCTGGAAGCATGAAAATCACTTTAAACATGCTAATTTTAGCTCTAACACTGATGATCCACCTACAAATGTGAACTGACGTTCAAAAATAAAACATTTGAAAACGGACCATTTTCCACATTTCTGAAGCATGACGTAATGGGGGGGTGTTATCTCTTTTGTCGAAAATCAGCCGTTTTTGCTCGAACATTAAATGCCTCCAAATGGTATTTAATTAACTTCCCGGGGTGAAGAAACCCTTTTTGAGAACTCAGAGTGAGTAAATTGGCCATTTTCATGCACTTTTAACCATTCCATAAATCTTGTGTTTTGGGCCCCTGGAAGCATGAAAATCACTTTAAACATGCTAATTTTAGCTCTAACACTGATGATCCACCTACAAATGTGAACTGACGTTCAAAAATAAAACATTTGAAAACGGACCATTTTCCACATTTCTGAAGCATGACGTAATGGGGGGGTGTTATCTCTTTTGTCGAAAATCAGCCGCTTTTGCTCGAACATTAAATGCCTCCAAATGGTATTTAATTAACTTCCCGGGGTGAAGAAACCCTTTTTGAGAACTCAGAGTGAGTAAATTGGCCATTTTCATGCACTTTTAACCATTCCATAAATCTTGTGTTTTGGGCCCCTGGAAGCATGAAAATCACTTTAAACATGCTAATTTTAGCTCTAACACTGATGATCCACCTACAAATGTGAACTGACGTTCAAAAATAAAACATTTGAAAACGGACCATTTTCCACATTTCTGAAGCATGACGTAATGGGGGGGTGTTATCTCTTTTGTCGAAAATCAGCCGTTTTTGCTCGAACATTAAATGCCTCCAAATGGTATTTAATTAACTTCCCGGGGTGAAGAAACCCTTTTTGAGAACTCAGAGTGAGTAAATTGGCCATTTTCATGCACTTTTAACCATTCCATAAATCTTGTGTTTTGGGCCCCTGGAAGCATGAAAATCACTTTAAACATGCTAATTTTAGCTCTAACACTGATGATCCACCTACAAATGTGAACTGACGTTCAAAAATAAAACATTTGAAAACGGACCATTTTCCACATTTCTGAAGCATGACGTAATGGGGGGGTGTTATCTCTTTTGTCGAAAATCAGCCGTTTTTGCTCGAACATTAAATGCCTCCAAATGGTATTTAATTAACTTCCCGAGCCCCTGGAAGCATGAAAATCACTTTAAACATGCTAATTTTAGCTCTAACACTGATGATCCACCTACAAATGTGAACTGACGTTCAAAAATAAAACATTTGAAAACGGACCATTTTCCACATTTCTGAAGCATGACGTAATGGGGGGGTGTTATCTCTTTTGTCGAAAATCAGCCGTTTTTGCTCGAACATTAAATGCCTCCAAATGGTATTTAATTAACTTCCCGGGGTGAAGAAACCCTTTTTGAGAACTCAGAGTGAGTAAATTGGCCATTTTCATGCACTTTTAACCATTCCATAAATCTTGTGTTTTGGGCCCCTGGAAGCATGAAAATCACTTTAAACATGCTAATTTTAGCTCTAACACTGATGATCCACCTACAAATGTGAACTGACGTTCAAAAATAAAACATTTGAAAACGGACCATTTTCCACATTTCTGAAGCATGACGTAATGGGGGGGTGTTATCTCTTTTGTCGAAAATCAGCCGTTTTTGCTCGAACATTAAATGCCTCCAAATGGTATTTAATTAACTTCCCGAGCCCCTGGAAGCATGAAAATCACTTTAAACATGCTAATTTTAGCTCTAACACTGATGATCCACCTACAAATGTGAACTGACGTTCAAAAATAAAACATTTGAAAACGGACCATTTTCCACATTTCTGAAGCATGACGTAATGGGGGGGTGTTATCTCTTTTGTCGAAAATCAGCCGTTTTTGCTCGAACATTAAATGCCTCCAAATGGTATTTAATTAACTTCCCGAGCCCCTGGAAGCATGAAAATCACTTTAAACATGCTAATTTTAGCTCTAACACTGATGATCCACCTACAAATGTGAACTGACGTTCAAAAATAAAACATTTGAAAACGGACCATTTTCCACATTTCTGAAGCATGACGTAATGGGGGGGTGTTATCTCTTTTGTCGAAAATCAGCCGTTTTTGCTCGAACATTAAATGCCTCCAAATGGTATTTAATTAACTTCCCGAGCCCCTGGAAGCATGAAAATCACTTTAAACATGCTAATTTTAGCTCTAACACTGATGATCCACCTACAAATGTGAACTGACGTTCAAAAATAAAACATTTGAAAACGGACCATTTTCCACATTTCTGAAGCATGACGTAATGGGGGGGTGTTATCTCTTTTGTCGAAAATCAGCCGTTTTTGCTCGAACATTAAATGCCTCCAAATGGTATTTAATTAACTTCCCGGGGTGAAGAAACCCTTTTTGAGAACTCAGAGTGAGTAAATTGGCCATTTTCATGCACTTTTAACCATTCCATAAATCTTGTGTTTTGGGCCCCTGGAAGCATGAAAATCACTTTAAACATGCTAATTTTAGCTCTAACACTGATGATCCACCTACAAATGTGAACTGACGTTCAAAAATAAAACATTTGAAAACGGACCATTTTCCACATTTCTGAAGCATGACGTAATGGGGGGGTGTTATCTCTTTTGTCGAAAATCAGCCGTTTTTGCTCGAACATTAAATGCCTCCAAATGGTATTTAATTAACTTCCCGGGGTGAAGAAACCCTTTTTGAGAACTCAGAGTGAGTAAATTGGCCATTTTCATGCACTTTTAACCATTCCATAAATCTTGTGTTTTGGGCCCCTGGAAGCATGAAAATCACTTTAAACATGCTAATTTTAGCTCTAACACTGATGATCCACCTACAAATGTGAACTGACGTTCAAAAATAAAACATTTGAAAACGGACCATTTTCCACATTTCTGAAGCATGACGTAATGGGGGGGTGTTATCTCTTTTGTCGAAAATCAGCCGTTTTTGCTCGAACATTAAATGCCTCCAAATGGTATTTAATTAACTTCCCGGGGTGAAGAAACCCTTTTTGAGAACTCAGAGTGAGTAAATTGGCCATTTTCATGCACTTTTAACCATTCCATAAATCTTGTGTTTTGGGCCCCTGGAAGCATGAAAATCACTTTAAACATGCTAATTTTAGCTCTAACACTGATGATCCACCTACAAATGTGAACTGACGTTCAAAAATAAAACATTTGAAAACGGACCATTTTCCACATTTCTGAAGCATGACGTAATGGGGGGGTGTTATCTCTTTTGTCGAAAATCAGCCGTTTTTGCTCGAACATTAAATGCCTCCAAATGGTATTTAATTAACTTCCCGAGCCCCTGGAAGCATGAAAATCACTTTAAACATGCTAATTTTAGCTCTAACACTGATGATCCACCTACAAATGTGAACTGACGTTCAAAAATAAAACATTTGAAAACGGACCATTTTCCACATTTCTGAAGCATGACGTAATGGGGGGGTGTTATCTCTTTTGTCGAAAATCAGCCGTTTTTGCTCGAACATTAAATGCCTCCAAATGGTATTTAATTAACTTCCCGGGGTGAAGAAACCCTTTTTGAGAACTCAGAGTGAGTAAATTGGCCATTTTCATGCACTTTTAACCATTCCATAAATCTTGTGTTTTGGGCCCCTGGAAGCATGAAAATCACTTTAAACATGCTAATTTTAGCTCTAACACTGATGATCCACCTACAAATGTGAACTGACGTTCAAAAATAAAACATTTGAAAACGGACCATTTTCCACATTTCTGAAGCATGACGTAATGGGGGGGTGTTATCTCTTTTGTCGAAAATCAGCCGTTTTTGCTCGAACATTAAATGCCTCCAAATGGTATTTAATTAACTTCCCGGGGTGAAGAAACCCTTTTTGAGAACTCAGAGTGAGTAAATTGGCCATTTTCATGCACTTTTAACCATTCCATAAATCTTGTGTTTTGGGCCCCTGGAAGCATGAAAATCACTTTAAACATGCTAATTTTAGCTCTAACACTGATGATCCACCTACAAATGTGAACTGACGTTCAAAAATAAAACATTTGAAAACTGACCATTTTCCACATTTCTGAAGCATGACGTAATGGGGGGGTGTTATCTCTTTTGTCGAAAATCAGCCGTTTTTGCTCGAACATTAAATGCCTCCAAATGGTATTTAATTAACTTCCCGGGGTGAAGAAACCCTTTTTGAGAACTCAGAGTGAGTAAATTGGCCATTTTCATGCACTTTTAACCATTCCATAAATCTTGTGTTTTGGGCCCCTGGAAGCATGAAAATCACTTTAAACATGCTAATTTTAGCTCTAACACTGATGATCCACCTACAAATGTGAACTGACGTTCAAAAATAAAACATTTGAAAACGGACCATTTTCCACATTTCTGAAGCATGACGTAATGGGGGGGTGTTATCTCTTTTGTCGAAAATCAGCCGTTTTTGCTCGAACATTAAATGCCTCCAAATGGTATTTAATTAACTTCCCGAGCCCCTGGAAGCATGAAAATCACTTTAAACATGCTAATTTTAGCTCTAACACTGATGATCCACCTACAAATGTGAACTGACGTTCAAAAATAAAACATTTGAAAACGGACCATTTTCCACATTTCTGAAGCATGACGTAATGGGGGGGTGTTATCTCTTTTGTCGAAAATCAGCCGTTTTTGCTCGAACATTAAATGCCTCCAAATGGTATTTAATTAACTTCCCGAGCCCCTGGAAGCATGAAAATCACTTTAAACATGCTAATTTTAGCTCTAACACTGATGATCCACCTACAAATGTGAACTGACGTTCAAAAATAAAACATTTGAAAACGGACCATTTTCCACATTTCTGAAGCATGACGTAATGGGGGGGTGTTATCTCTTTTGTCGAAAATCAGCCGTTTTTGCTCGAACATTAAATGCCTCCAAATGGTATTTAATTAACTTCCCGGGGTGAAGAAACCCTTTTTGAGAACTCAGAGTGAGTAAATTGGCCATTTTCATGCACTTTTAACCATTCCATAAATCTTGTGTTTTGGGCCCCTGGAAGCATGAAAATCACTTTAAACATGCTAATTTTAGCTCTAACACTGATGATCCACCTACAAATGTGAACTGACGTTCAAAAATAAAACATTTGAAAACGGACCATTTTCCACATTTCTGAAGCATGACGTAATGGGGGGGTGTTATCTCTTTTGTCGAAAATCAGCCGTTTTTGCTCGAACATTAAATGCCTCCAAATGGTATTTAATTAACTTCCCGAGCCCCTGGAAGCATGAAAATCACTTTAAACATGCTAATTTTAGCTCTAACACTGATGATCCACCTACAAATGTGAACTGACGTTCAAAAATAAAACATTTGAAAACGGACCATTTTCCACATTTCTGAAGCATGACGTAATGGGGGGGTGTTATCTCTTTTGTCGAAAATCAGCCGTTTTTGCTCGAACATTAAATGCCTCCAAATGGTATTTAATTAACTTCCCGAGCCCCTGGAAGCATGAAAATCACTTTAAACATGCTAATTTTAGCTCTAACACTGATGATCCACCTACAAATGTGAACTGACGTTCAAAAATAAAACATTTGAAAACGGACCATTTTCCACATTTCTGAAGCATGACGTAATGGGGGGGTGTTATCTCTTTTGTCGAAAATCAGCCGTTTTTGCTCGAACATTAAATGCCTCCAAATGGTATTTAATTAACTTCCCGAGCCCCTGGAAGCATGAAAATCACTTTAAACATGCTAATTTTAGCTCTAACACTGATGATCCACCTACAAATGTGAACTGACGTTCAAAAATAAAACATTTGAAAACGGACCATTTTCCACATTTCTGAAGCATGACGTAATGGGGGGGTGTTATCTCTTTTGTCGAAAATCAGCCGTTTTTGCTCGAACATTAAATGCCTCCAAATGGTATTTAATTAACTTCCCGAGCCCCTGGAAGCATGAAAATCACTTTAAACATGCTAATTTTAGCTCTAACACTGATGATCCACCTACAAATGTGAACTGACGTTCAAAAATAAAACATTTGAAAACGGACCATTTTCCACATTTCTGAAGCATGACGTAATGGGGGGGTGTTATCTCTTTTGTCGAAAATCAGCCGTTTTTGCTCGAACATTAAATGCCTCCAAATGGTATTTAATTAACTTCCCGGGGTGAAGAAACCCTTTTTGAGAACTCAGAGTGAGTAAATTGGCCATTTTCATGCACTTTTAACCATTCCATAAATCTTGTGTTTTGGGCCCCTGGAAGCATGAAAATCACTTTAAACATGCTAATTTTAGCTCTAACACTGATGATCCACCTACAAATGTGAACTGACGTTCAAAAATAAAACATTTGAAAACGGACCATTTTCCACATTTCTGAAGCATGACGTAATGGGGGGGTGTTATCTCTTTTGTCGAAAATCAGCCGTTTTTGCTCGAACATTAAATGCCTCCAAATGGTATTTAATTAACTTCCCGAGCCCCTGGAAGCATGAAAATCACTTTAAACATGCTAATTTTAGCTCTAACACTGATGATCCACCTACAAATGTGAACTGACGTTCAAAAATAAAACATTTGAAAACGGACCATTTTCCACATTTCTGAAGCATGACGTAATGGGGGGGTGTTATCTCTTTTGTCGAAAATCAGCCGTTTTTGCTCGAACATTAAATGCCTCCAAATGGTATTTAATTAACTTCCCGAGCCCCTGGAAGCATGAAAATCACTTTAAACATGCTAATTTTAGCTCTAACACTGATGATCCACCTACAAATGTGAACTGACGTTCAAAAATAAAACATTTGAAAATGGACCATTTTCCACATTTCTGAAGCATGACGTAATGGGGGGGTGTTATCTCTTTTGTCGAAAATCAGCCGTTTTTGCTCGAACATTAAATGCCTCCAAATGGTATTTAATTAACTTCCCGGGGTGAAGAAACCCTTTTTGAGAACTCAGAGTGAGTAAATTGGCCATTTTCATGCACTTTTAACCATTCCATAAATCTTGTGTTTTGGGCCCCTGGAAGCATGAAAATCACTTTAAACATGCTAAATTTAGCTCTAACACTGATGATCCACCTACAAATGTGAACTGACGTTCAAAAATAAAACATTTGAAAACGGACCATTTTCCACATTTCTGAAGCATGACGTAATGGGGGGGTGTTATCTCTTTTGTCGAAAATCAGCCGTTTTTGCTCGAACATTAAATGCCTCCAAATGGTATTTAATTAACTTCCCGGGGTGAAGAAACCCTTTTTGAGAACTCAGAGTGAGTAAATTGGCCATTTTCATGCACTTTTAACCATTCCATAAATCTTGTGTTTTGGGCCCCTGGAAGCATGAAAATCACTTTAAACATGCTAATTTTAGCTCTAACACTGATGATCCACCTACAAATGTGAACTGACGTTCAAAAATAAAACATTTGAAAACGGACCATTTTCCACATTTCTGAAGCATGACGTAATGGGGGGGTGTTATCTCTTTTGTCGAAAATCAGCCGTTTTTGCTCGAACATTAAATGCCTCCAAATGGTATTTAATTAACTTCCCGGGGTGAAGAAACCCTTTTTGAGAACTCAGAGTGAGTAAATTGGCCATTTTCATGCACTTTTAACCATTCCATAAATCTTGTGTTTTGGGCCCCTGGAAGCATGAAAATCACTTTAAACATGCTAATTTTAGCTCTAACACTGATGATCCACCTACAAATGTGAACTGACGTTCAAAAATAAAACATTTGAAAACGGACCATTTTCCACATTTCTGAAGCATGACGTAATGGGGGGGTGTTATCTCTTTTGTCGAAAATCAGCCGTTTTTGCTCGAACATTAAATGCCTCCAAATGGTATTTAATTAACTTCCCGAGCCCCTGGAAGCATGAAAATCACTTTAAACATGCTAATTTTAGCTCTAACACTGATGATCCACCTACAAATGTGAACTGACGTTCAAAAATAAAACATTTGAAAACGGACCATTTTCCACATTTCTGAAGCATGACGTAATGGGGGGGTGTTATCTCTTTTGTCGAAAATCAGCCGTTTTTGCTCGAACATTAAATGCCTCCAAATGGTATTTAATTAACTTCCCGAGCCCCTGGAAGCATGAAAATCACTTTAAACATGCTAATTTTAGCTCTAACACTGATGATCCACCTACAAATGTGAACTGACGTTCAAAAATAAAACATTTGAAAACGGACCATTTTCCACATTTCTGAAGCATGACGTAATGGGGGGGTGTTATCTCTTTTGTCGAAAATCAGCCGTTTTTGCTCGAACATTAAATGCCTCCAAATGGTATTTAATTAACTTCCCGGGGTGAAGAAACCCTTTTTGAGAACTCAGAGTGAGTAAATTGGCCATTTTCATGCACTTTTAACCATTCCATAAATCTTGTGTTTTGGGCCCCTGGAAGCATGAAAATCACTTTAAACATGCTAATTTTAGCTCTAACACTGATGATCCACCTACAAATGTGAACTGACGTTCAAAAATAAAACATTTGAAAACGGACCATTTTCCACATTTCTGAAGCATGACGTAATGGGGGGGTGTTATCTCTTTTGTCGAAAATCAGCCGTTTTTGCTCGAACATTAAATGCCTCCAAATGGTATTTAATTAACTTCCCGAGCCCCTGGAAGCATGAAAATCACTTTAAACATGCTAATTTTAGCTCTAACACTGATGATCCACCTACAAATGTGAACTGACGTTCAAAAATAAAACATTTGAAAACGGACCATTTTCCACATTTCTGAAGCATGACGTAATGGGGGGGTGTTATCTCTTTTGTCGAAAATCAGCCGTTTTTGCTCGAACATTAAATGCCTCCAAATGGTATTTAATTAACTTCCCGAGCCCCTGGAAGCATGAAAATCACTTTAAACATGCTAATTTTAGCTCTAACACTGATGATCCACCTACAAATGTGAACTGACGTTCAAAAATAAAACATTTGAAAACGGACCATTTTCCACATTTCTGAAGCATGACGTAATGGGGGGGTGTTATCTCTTTTGTCGAAAATCAGCCGTTTTTGCTCGAACATTAAATGCCTCCAAATGGTATTTAATTAACTTCCCGAGCCCCTGGAAGCATGAAAATCACTTTAAACATGCTAATTTTAGCTCTAACACTGATGATCCACCTACAAATGTGAACTGACGTTCAAAAATAAAACATTTGAAAACGGACCATTTTCCACATTTCTGAAGCATGACGTAATGGGGGGGTGTTATCTCTTTTGTCGAAAATCAGCCGTTTTTGCTCGAACATTAAATGCCTCCAAATGGTATTTAATTAACTTCCCGAGCCCCTGGAAGCATGAAAATCACTTTAAACATGCTAATTTTAGCTCTAACACTGATGATCCACCTACAAATGTGAACTGACGTTCAAAAATAAAACATTTGAAAACGGACCATTTTCCACATTTCTGAAGCATGACGTAATGGGGGGGTGTTATCTCTTTTGTCGAAAATCAGCCGTTTTTGCTCGAACATTAAATGCCTCCAAATGGTATTTAATTAACTTCCCGGGGTGAAGAAACCCTTTTTGAGAACTCAGAGTGAGTAAATTGGCCATTTTCATGCACTTTTAACCATTCCATAAATCTTGTGTTTTGGGCCCCTGGAAGCATGAAAATCACTTTAAACATGCTAATTTTAGCTCTAACACTGATGATCCACCTACAAATGTGAACTGACGTTCAAAAATAAAACATTTGAAAACGGACCATTTTCCACATTTCTGAAGCATGACGTAATGGGGGGGTGTTATCTCTTTTGTCGAAAATCAGCCGTTTTTGCTCGAACATTAAATGCCTCCAAATGGTATTTAATTAACTTCCCGAGCCCCTGGAAGCATGAAAATCACTTTAAACATGCTAATTTTAGCTCTAACACTGATGATCCACCTACAAATGTGAACTGACGTTCAAAAATAAAACATTTGAAAACGGACCATTTTCCACATTTCTGAAGCATGACGTAATGGGGGGGTGTTATCTCTTTTGTCGAAAATCAGCCGTTTTTGCTCGAACATTAAATGCCTCCAAATGGTATTTAATTAACTTCCCGAGCCCCTGGAAGCATGAAAATCACTTTAAACATGCTAATTTTAGCTCTAACACTGATGATCCACCTACAAATGTGAACTGACGTTCAAAAATAAAACATTTGAAAACGGACCATTTTCCACATTTCTGAAGCATGACGTAATGGGGGGGTGTTATCTCTTTTGTCGAAAATCAGCCGTTTTTGCTCGAACATTAAATGCCTCCAAATGGTATTTAATTAACTTCCCGGGGTGAAGAAACCCTTTTTGAGAACTCAGAGTGAGTAAATTGGCCATTTTCATGCACTTTTAACCATTCCATAAATCTTGTGTTTTGGGCCCCTGGAAGCATGAAAATCACTTTAAACATGCTAAATTTAGCTCTAACACTGATGATCCACCTACAAATGTGAACTGACGTTCAAAAATAAAACATTTGAAAACGGACCATTTTCCACATTTCTGAAGCATGACGTAATGGGGGGGTGTTATCTCTTTTGTCGAAAATCAGCCGTTTTTGCTCGAACATTAAATGCCTCCAAATGGTATTTAATTAACTTCCCGAGCCCCTGGAAGCATGAAAATCACTTTAAACATGCTAATTTTAGCTCTAACACTGATGATCCACCTACAAATGTGAACTGACGTTCAAAAATAAAACATTTGAAAACGGACCATTTTCCACATTTCTGAAGCATGACGTAATGGGGGGGTGTTATCTCTTTTGTCGAAAATCAGCCGTTTTTGCTCGAACATTAAATGCCTCCAAATGGTATTTAATTAACTTCCCGAGCCCCTGGAAGCATGAAAATCACTTTAAACATGCTAATTTTAGCTCTAACACTGATGATCCACCTACAAATGTGAACTGACGTTCAAAAATAAAACATTTGAAAACGGACCATTTTACACATTTCTGAAGCATGACGTAATGGGGGGGTGTTATCTCTTTTGTCGAAAATCAGCCGTTTTTGCTCGAACATTAAATGCCTCCAAATGGTATTTAATTAACTTCCCGGGGTGAAGAAACCCTTTTTGAGAACTCAGAGTGAGTAAATTGGCCATTTTCATGCACTTTTAACCATTCCATAAATCTTGTGTTTTGGGCCCCTGGAAGCATGAAAATCACTTTAAACATGCTAATTTTAGCTCTAACACTGATGATCCACCTACAAATGTGAACTGACGTTCAAAAATAAAACATTTGAAAACGGACCATTTTCCACATTTCTGAAGCATGACGTAATGGGGGGGTGTTATCTCTTTTGTCGAAAATCAGCCGTTTTTGCTCGAACATTAAATGCCTCCAAATGGTATTTAATTAACTTCCCGGGGTGAAGAAACCCTTTTTGAGAACTCAGAGTGAGTAAATTGGCCATTTTCATGCACTTTTAACCATTCCATAAATCTTGTGTTTTGGGCCCCTGGAAGCATGAAAATCACTTTAGACATGCTAATTTTAGCTCTAACACTGGTGATCCACCTACAAATGTGAACTGACGTTCAAAAATAAAACATTTGAAAACGGACCATTTTCCACATTTCTGAAGCATGACGTAATGGGGGGGTGTTATCTCTTTTGTCGAAAATCAGCCGTTTTTGCTCGAACATTAAATGCCTCCAAATGGTATTTAATTAACTTCCCGGGGTGAAGAAACCCTTTTTGAGAACTCAGAGTGAGTAAATTGGCCATTTTCATGCACTTTTAACCATTCCATAAATCTTGTGTTTTGGGCCCCTGGAAGCATGAAAATCACTTTAAACATGCTAATTTTAGCTCTAACACTGATGATCCACCTACAAATGTGAACTGACGTTCAAAAATAAAACATTTGAAAACGGACCATTTTCCACATTTCTGAAGCATGACGTAATGGGGGGGTGTTATCTCTTTTGTCGAAAATCAGCCGTTTTTGCTCGAACATTAAATGCCTCCAAATGGTATTTAATTAACTTCCCGAGCCCCTGGAAGCATGAAAATCACTTTAAACATGCTAATTTTAGCTCTAACACTGATGATCCACCTACAAATGTGAACTGACGTTCAAAAATAAAACATTTGAAAACGGACCATTTTCCACATTTCTGAAGCATGACGTAATGGGGGGGTGTTATCTCTTTTGTCGAAAATCAGCCGTTTTTGCTCGAACATTAAATGCCTCCAAATGGTATTTAATTAACTTCCCGGGGTGAAGAAACCCTTTTTGAGAACTCAGAGTGAGTAAATTGGCCATTTTCATGCACTTTTAACCATTCCATAAATCTTGTGTTTTGGGCCCCTGGAAGCATGAAAATCACTTTAAACATGCTAATTTTAGCTCTAACACTGATGATCCACCTACAAATGTGAACTGACGTTCAAAAATAAAACATTTGAAAACGGACCATTTTCCACATTTCTGAAGCATGACGTAATGGGGGGGTGTTATCTCTTTTGTCGAAAATCAGCCGTTTTTGCTCGAACATTAAATGCCTCCAAATGGTATTTAATTAACTTCCCGAGCCCCTGGAAGCATGAAAATCACTTTAAACATGCTAATTTTAGCTCTAACACTGATGATCCACCTACAAATGTGAACTGACGTTCAAAAATAAAACATTTGAAAACGGACCATTTTCCACATTTCTGAAGCATGACGTAATGGGGGGGTGTTATCTCTTTTGTCGAAAATCAGCCGTTTTTGCTCGAACATTAAATGCCTCCAAATGGTATTTAATTAACTTCCCGGGGTGAAGAAACCCTTTTTGAGAACTCAGAGTGAGTAAATTGGCCATTTTCATGCACTTTTAACCATTCCATAAATCTTGTGTTTTGGGCCCCTGGAAGCATGAAAATCACTTTAAACATGCTAATTTTAGCTCTAACACTGATGATCCACCTACAAATGTGAACTGACGTTCAAAAATAAAACATTTGAAAACGGACCATTTTCCACATTTCTGAAGCATGACGTAATGGGGGGGTGTTATCTCTTTTGTCGAAAATCAGCCTTTTTTGCTCGAACATTAAATGCCTCCAAATGGTATTTAATTAACTTCCCGAGCCCCTGGAAGCATGAAAATCACTTTAAACATGCTAATTTTAGCTCTAACACTGATGATCCACCTACAAATGTGAACTGACGTTCAAAAATAAAACATTTGAAAACGGACCATTTTCCACATTTCTGAAGCATGACGTAATGGGGGGGTGTTATCTCTTTTGTCGAAAATCAGCCGTTTTTGCTCGAACATTAAATGCCTCCAAATGGTATTTAATTAACTTCCCGGGGTGAAGAAACCCTTTTTGAGAACTCAGAGTGAGTAAATTGGCCATTTTCATGCACTTTTAACCATTCCATAAATCTTGTGTTTTGGGCCCCTGGAAGCATGAAAATCACTTTAAACATGCTAATTTTAGCTCTAACACTGATGATCCACCTACAAATGTGAACTGACGTTCAAAAATAAAACATTTGAAAACGGACCATTTTCCACATTTCTGAAGCATGACGTAATGGGGGGGTGTTATCTCTTTTGTCGAAAATCAGCCGTTTTTGCTCGAACATTAAATGCCTCCAAATGGTATTTAATTAACTTCCCGGGGTGAAGAAACCCTTTTTGAGAACTCAGAGTGAGTAAATTGGCCATTTTCATGCACTTTTAACCATTCCATAAATCTTGTGTTTTGGGCCCCTGGAAGCATGAAAATCACTTTAAACATGCTAATTTTAGCTCTAACACAGATGATCCACCTACAAATGTGAACTGACGTTCAAAAATAAAACATTTGAAAACGGACCATTTTCCACATTTCTGAAGCATGACGTAATGGGGGGGTGTTATCTCTTTTGTCGAAAATCAGCCGTTTTTGCTCGAACATTAAATGCCTCCAAATGGTATTTAATTAACTTCCCGAGCCCCTGGAAGCATGAAAATAACTTTAAACATGCTAATTTTAGCTCTAACACTGATGATCCACCTACAAATGTGAACTGACGTTCAAAAATAAAACATTTGAAAACGGACCATTTTCCACATTTCTGAAGCATGACGTAATGGGGGGTGTTATCTCTTTTGTCGAAAATCAGCCGTTTTTGCTCGAACATTAAATGCCTCCAAATGGTATTTAATTAACTTCCCGAGCCCCTGGAAGCATGAAAATCACTTTAAACATGCTAATTTTAGCTCTAACACTGATGATCCACCTACAAATGTGAACTGACGTTCAAAAATAAAACATTTGAAAACGGACCATTTTCCACATTTCTGAAGCATGACGTAATGGGGGGGTTATCTCTTTTGTCGAAAATCAGCCGTTTTTGCTCGAACATTAAATGCCTCCAAATGGTATTTAATTAACTTCCCGAGCCCCTGGAAGCATGAAAATCACTTTAAACATGCTAATTTTAGCTCTAACACTGATGATCCACCTACAAATGTGAACTGACGTTCAAAAATAAAACATTTGAAAACGGACCATTTTCCACATTTCTGAAGCATGACGTAATGGGGGGGGTGTTATCTCTTTTGTCGAAAATCAGCCGTTTTTGCTCGAACATTAAATGCCTCCAAATGGTATTTAATTAACTTCCCGGGGTGAAGAAACCCTTTTTGAGAACTCAGAGTGAGTAAATTGGCCATTTTCATGCACTTTTAACCATTCCATAAATCTTGTGTTTTGGGCCCCTGGAAGCATGAAAATCACTTTAAACATGCTAATTTTAGCTCTAACACTGATGATCCACCTACAAATGTGAACTGACGTTCAAAAATAAAACATTTGAAAACGGACCATTTTCCACATTTCTGAAGCATGACGTAATGGGGGGGTGTTATCTCTTTTGTCGAAAATCAGCCGTTTTTGCTCGAACATTAAATGCCTCCAAATGGTATTTAATTAACTTCCCGAGCCCCTGGAAGCATGAAAATCACTTTAAACATGCTAATTTTAGCTCTAACACTGATGATCCACCTACAAATGTGAACTGACATTCAAAAATAAAACATTTGAAAATGGACCATTTTCCACATTTCTGAAGCATGACGTAATGGGGGGGTGTTATCTCTTTTGTCGAAAATCAGCCGTTTTTGCTCGAACATTAAATGCCTCCAAATGGTATTTAATTAACTTCCCGGGGTGAAGAAACCCTTTTTGAGAACTCAGAGTGAGTAAATTGGCCATTTTCATGCACTTTTAACCATTCCATAAATCTTGTGTTTTGGGCCCCTGGAAGCATGAAAATCACTTTAAACATGCTAATTTTAGCTCTAACACTGATGATCCACCTACAAATGTGAACTGACGTTCAAAAATAAAACATTTGAAAACGGACCATTTTCCACATTTCTGAAGCATGACGTAATGGGGGGGTGTTATCTCTTTTGTCGAAAATCAGCCGTTTTTGCTCGAACATTAAATGCCTCCAAATGGTATTTAATTAACTTCCCGAGCCCCTGGAAGCATGAAAATCACTTTAAACATGCTAATTTTAGCTCTAACACTGATGATCCACCTACAAATGTGAACTGACGTTCAAAAATAAAACATTTGAAAACGGACCATTTTCCACATTTCTGAAGCATGACGTAATGGGGGGGTGTTATCTCTTTTGTCGAAAATCAGCCGTTTTTGCTCGAACATTAAATGCCTCCAAATGGTATTTAATTAACTTCCCGAGCCCCTGGAAGCATGAAAATCACTTTAAACATGCTAATTTTAGCTCTAACACTGATGATCCACCTACAAATGTGAACTGACGTTCAAAAATAAAACATTTGAAAACGGACCATTTTCCACATTTCTGAAGCATGACGTAATGGGGGGGTGTTATCTCTTTTGTCGAAAATCAGCCGTTTTTGCTCGAACATTAAATGCCTCCAAATGGTATTTAATTAACTTCCCGAGCCCCTGGAAGCATGAAAATCACTTTAAACATGCTAATTTTAGCTCTAACACTGATGATCCACCTACAAATGTGAACTGACGTTCAAAAATAAAACATTTGAAAACGGACCATTTTCCACATTTCTGAAGCATGACGTAATGGGGGGGTGTTATCTCTTTTGTCGAAAATCAGCCGTTTTTGCTCGAACATTAAATGCCTCCAAATGGTATTTAATTAACTTCCCGAGCCCCTGGAAGCATGAAAATCACTTTAAACATGCTAATTTTAGCTCTAACACTGATGATCCACCTACAAATGTGAACTGATGTTCAAAAATAAAACATTTGAAAACGGACCATTTTCCACATTTCTGAAGCATGACGTAATGGGGGGGTGTTATCTCTTTTGTCGAAAATCAGCCGTTTTTGCTCGAACATTAAATGCCTCCAAATGGTATTTAATTAACTTCCCGGGGTGAAGAAACCCTTTTTGAGAACTCAGAGTGAGTAAATTGGCCATTTTCATGCACTTTTAACCATTCCATAAATCTTGTGTTTTGGGCCCCTGGAAGCATGAAAATCACTTTAAACATGCTAATTTTAGCTCTAACACTGATGATCCACCTACAAATGTGAACTGACGTTCAAAAATAAAACATTTGAAAACGGACCATTTTCCACATTTCTGAAGCATGACGTAATGGGGGGGTGTTATCTCTTTTGTCGAAAATCAGCCTTTTTTGCTCGAACATTAAATGCCTCCAAATGGTATTTAATTAACTTCCCGAGCCCCTGGAAGCATGAAAATCACTTTAAACATGCTAATTTTAGCTCTAACACTGATGATCCACCTACAAATGTGAACTGACGTTCAAAAATAAAACATTTGAAAACGGACCATTTTCCACATTTCTGAAGCATGACGTAATGGGGGGGTGTTATCTCTTTTGTCGAAAATCAGCCGTTTTTGCTCGAACATTAAATGCCTCCAAATGGTATTTAATTAACTTCCCGAGCCCCTGGAAGCATGAAAATCACTTTAAACATGCTAATTTTAGCTCTAACACTGATGATCCACCTACAAATGTGAACTGACGTTCAAAAATAAAACATTTGAAAACGGACCATTTTCCACATTTCTGAAGCATGACGTAATGGGGGGGTGTTATCTCTTTTGTCGAAAATCAGCCGTTTTTGCTCGAACATTAAATGCCTCCAAATGGTATTTAATTAACTTCCCGGGGTGAAGAAACCCTTTTTGAGAACTCAGAGTGAGTAAATTGGCCATTTTCATGCACTTTTAACCATTCCATAAATCTTGTGTTTTGGGCCCCTGGAAGCATGAAAATCACTTTAAACATGCTAATTTTAGCTCTAACACTGATGATCCACCTACAAATGTGAACTGACGTTCAAAAATAAAACATTTGAAAACGGACCATTTTCCACATTTCTGAAGCATGACGTAATGGGGGGGTGTTATCTCTTTTGTCGAAAATCAGCCGTTTTTGCTCGAACATTAAATGCCTCCAAATGGTATTTAATTAACTTCCCGAGCCCCTGGAAGCATGAAAATCACTTTAAACATGCTAATTTTAGCTCTAACACTGATGATCCACCTACAAATGTGAACTGACGTTCAAAAATAAAACATTTGAAAACGGACCATTTTCCACATTTCTGAAGCATGACGTAATGGGGGGGTGTTATCTCTTTTGTCGAAAATCAGCCGTTTTTGCTCGAACATTAAATGCCTCCAAATGGTATTTAATTAACTTCCCGAGCCCCTGGAAGCATGAAAATCACTTTAAACATGCTAATTTTAGCTCTAACACTGATGATCCACCTACAAATGTGAACTGACGTTCAAAAATAAAACATTTGAAAACGGACCATTTTCCACATTTCTGAAGCATGACGTAATGGGGGGGTGTTATCTCTTTTGTCGAAAATCAGCCGTTTTTGCTCGAACATTAAATGCCTCCAAATGGTATTTAATTAACTTCCCGAGCCCCTGGAAGCATGAAAATCACTTTAAACATGCTAATTTTAGCTCTAACACTGATGATCCACCTACAAATGTGAACTGATGTTCAAAAATAAAACATTTGAAAACGGACCATTTTCCACATTTCTGAAGCATGACGTAATGGGGGGGTGTTATCTCTTTTGTCGAAAATCAGCCGTTTTTGCTCGAACATTAAATGCCTCCAAATGGTATTTAATTAACTTCCCGGGGTGAAGAAACCCTTTTTGAGAACTCAGAGTGAGTAAATTGGCCATTTTCATGCACTTTTAACCATTCCATAAATCTTGTGTTTTGGGCCCCTGGAAGCATGAAAATCACTTTAAACATGCTAATTTTAGCTCTAACACTGATGATCCACCTACAAATGTGAACTGACGTTCAAAAATAAAACATTTGAAAACGGACCATTTTCCACATTTCTGAAGCATGACGTAATGGGGGGGTGTTATCTCTTTTGTCGAAAATCAGCCTTTTTTGCTCGAACATTAAATGCCTCCAAATGGTATTTAATTAACTTCCCGAGCCCCTGGAAGCATGAAAATCACTTTAAACATGCTAATTTTAGCTCTAACACTGATGATCCACCTACAAATGTGAACTGACGTTCAAAAATAAAACATTTGAAAACGGACCATTTTCCACATTTCTGAAGCATGACGTAATGGGGGGGTGTTATCTCTTTTGTCGAAAATCAGCCGTTTTTGCTCGAACATTAAATGCCTCCAAATGGTATTTAATTAACTTCCCGAGCCCCTGGAAGCATGAAAATCACTTTAAACATGCTAATTTTAGCTCTAACACTGATGATCCACCTACAAATGTGAACTGACGTTCAAAAATAAAACATTTGAAAACGGACCATTTTCCACATTTCTGAAGCATGACGTAATGGGGGGGTGTTATCTCTTTTGTCGAAAATCAGCCGTTTTTGCTCGAACATTAAATGCCTCCAAATGGTATTTAATTAACTTCCCGGGGTGAAGAAACCCTTTTTGAGAACTCAGAGTGAGTAAATTGGCCATTTTCATGCACTTTTAACCATTCCATAAATCTTGTGTTTTGGGCCCCTGGAAGCATGAAAATCACTTTAAACATGCTAATTTTAGCTCTAACACTGATGATCCACCTACAAATGTGAACTGACGTTCAAAAATAAAACATTTGAAAACGGACCATTTTCCACATTTCTGAAGCATGACGTAATGGGGGGGTGTTATCTCTTTTGTCGAAAATCAGCCGTTTTTGCTCGAACATTAAATGCCTCCAAATGGTATTTAATTAACTTCCCGGGGTGAAGAAACCCTTTTTGAGAACTCAGAGTGAGTAAATTGGCCATTTTCATGCACTTTTAACCATTCCATAAATCTTGTGTTTTGGGCCCCTGGAAGCATGAAAATCACTTTAAACATGCTAATTTTAGCTCTAACACAGATGATCCACCTACAAATGTGAACTGACGTTCAAAAATAAAACATTTGAAAACGGACCATTTTCCACATTTCTGAAGCATGACGTAATGGGGGGGTGTTATCTCTTTTGTCGAAAATCAGCCGTTTTTGCTCGAACATTAAATGCCTCCAAATGGTATTTAATTAACTTCCCGAGCCCCTGGAAGCATGAAAATAACTTTAAACATGCTAATTTTAGCTCTAACACTGATGATCCACCTACAAATGTGAACTGACGTTCAAAAATAAAACATTTGAAAACGGACCATTTTCCACATTTCTGAAGCATGACGTAATGGGGGGTGTTATCTCTTTTGTCGAAAATCAGCCGTTTTTGCTCGAACATTAAATGCCTCCAAATGGTATTTAATTAACTTCCCGAGCCCCTGGAAGCATGAAAATCACTTTAAACATGCTAATTTTAGCTCTAACACTGATGATCCACCTACAAATGTGAACTGACGTTCAAAAATAAAACATTTGAAAACGGACCATTTTCCACATTTCTGAAGCATGACGTAATGGGGGGGTTATCTCTTTTGTCGAAAATCAGCCGTTTTTGCTCGAACATTAAATGCCTCCAAATGGTATTTAATTAACTTCCCGAGCCCCTGGAAGCATGAAAATCACTTTAAACATGCTAATTTTAGCTCTAACACTGATGATCCACCTACAAATGTGAACTGACGTTCAAAAATAAAACATTTGAAAACGGACCATTTTCCACATTTCTGAAGCATGACGTAATGGGGGGGTGTTATCTCTTTTGTCGAAAATCAGCCGTTTTTGCTCGAACATTAAATGCCTCCAAATGGTATTTAATTAACTTCCCGGGGTGAAGAAACCCTTTTTGAGAACTCAGAGTGAGTAAATTGGCCATTTTCATGCACTTTTAACCATTCCATAAATCTTGTGTTTTGGGCCCCTGGAAGCATGAAAATCACTTTAAACATGCTAATTTTAGCTCTAACACTGATGATCCACCTACAAATGTGAACTGACGTTCAAAAATAAAACATTTGAAAACGGACCATTTTCCACATTTCTGAAGCATGACGTAATGGGGGGGTGTTATCTCTTTTGTCGAAAATCAGCCGTTTTTGCTCGAACATTAAATGCCTCCAAATGGTATTTAATTAACTTCCCGAGCCCCTGGAAGCATGAAAATCACTTTAAACATGCTAATTTTAGCTCTAACACTGATGATCCACCTACAAATGTGAACTGACGTTCAAAAATAAAACATTTGAAAACGGACCATTTTCCACATTTCTGAAGCATGACGTAATGGGGGGGTGTTATCTCTTTTGTCGAAAATCAGCCGTTTTTGCTCGAACATTAAATGCCTCCAAATGGTATTTAATTAACTTCCCGGGGTGAAGAAACCCTTTTTGAGAACTCAGAGTGAGTAAATTGGCCATTTTCATGCACTTTTAACCATTCCATAAATCTTGTGTTTTGGGCCCCTGGAAGCATGAAAATCACTTTAAACATGCTAATTTTAGCTCTAACACTGATGATCCACCTACAAATGTGAACTGACGTTCAAAAATAAAACATTTGAAAACGGACCATTTTCCACATTTCTGAAGCATGACGTAATGGGGGGGTGTTATCTCTTTTGTCGAAAATCAGCCGTTTTTGCTCGAACATTAAATGCCTCCAAATGGTATTTAATTAACTTCCCGAGCCCCTGGAAGCATGAAAATCACTTTAAACATGCTAATTTTAGCTCTAACACTGATGATCCACCTACAAATGTGAACTGACGTTCAAAAATAAAACATTTGAAAACGGACCATTTTCCACATTTCTGAAGCATGACGTAATGGGGGGGTGTTATCTCTTTTGTCGAAAATCAGCCGTTTTTGCTCGAACATTAAATGCCTCCAAATGGTATTTAATTAACTTCCCGAGCCCCTGGAAGCATGAAAATCACTTTAAACATGCTAATTTTAGCTCTAACACTGATGATCCACCTACAAATGTGAACTGACGTTCAAAAATAAAACATTTGAAAACGGACCATTTTCCACATTTCTGAAGCATGACGTAATGGGGGGGTGTTATCTCTTTTGTCGAAAATCAGCCGTTTTTGCTCGAACATTAAATGCCTCCAAATGGTATTTAATTAACTTCCCGAGCCCCTGGAAGCATGAAAATCACTTTAAACATGCTAATTTTAGCTCTAACACTGATGATCCACCTACAAATGTGAACTGACGTTCAAAAATAAAACATTTGAAAACGGACCATTTTCCACATTTCTGAAGCATGACGTAATGGGGGGGTGTTATCTCTTTTGTCGAAAATCAGCCGTTTTTGCTCGAACATTAAATGCCTCCAAATGGTATTTAATTAACTTCCCGAGCCCCTGGAAGCATGAAAATCACTTTAAACATGCTAATTTTAGCTCTAACACTGATGATCCACCTACAAATGTGAACTGACGTTCAAAAATAAAACATTTGAAAACGGACCATTTTCCACATTTCTGAAGCATGACGTAATGGGGGGGTGTTATCTCTTTTGTCGAAAACCAGCCGTTTTTGCTCGAACATTAAATGCCTCCAAATGGTATTTAATTAACTTCCCGAGCCCCTGGAAGCATGAAAATCACTTTAAACATGCTAATTTTAGCTCTAACACTGATGATCCACCTACAAATGTGAACTGACGTTCAAAAATAAAACATTTGAAAACAGACCATTTTCCACATTTCTGAAGCATGACGTAATGGGGGGGGGTGTTATCTCTTTTGTCGAAAATCAGCTGTTTTTGCTCGAACATTAAATGCCTCTAAATGGTATTTAATTAACTTCCCGGGGTGAAGAAACCCTTTTTGAGAACTCAGAGTGAGTAAATTGGCCATTTTCATGCACTTTTAACCATTCCATAAATCTTGTGTTTTGGGCCCCTGGAAGCATGAAAATCACTTTAAACATGCTAATTTTAGCTCTAACACTGATGATCCACCTACAAATGTGAACTGACGTTCAAAAATAAAACATTTGAAAACGGACCATTTTCCACATTTCTGAAGCATGACGTAATGGGGGGGTGTTATCTCTTTTGTCGAAAATCAGCCGTTTTTGCTCGAACATTAAATGCCTCCAAATGGTATTTAATTAACTTCCCGGGGTGAAGAAACCCTTTTTGAGAACTCAGAGTGAGTAAATTGGCCATTTTCATGCACTTTTAACCATTCCATAAATCTTGTGTTTTGGGCCCCTGGAAGCATGAAAATCACTTTAAACATGCTAATTTTAGCTCTAACACTGATGATCCACCTACAAATGTGAACTGACGTTCAAAAATAAAACATTTGAAAACGGACCATTTTCCACATTTCTGAAGCATGACGTAATGGGGGGGTGTTATCTCTTTTGTCGAAAATCAGCCGTTTTTGCTCGAACATTAAATGCCTCCAAATGGTATTTAATTAACTTCCCGGGGTGAAGAAACCCTTTTTGAGAACTCAGAGTGAGTAAATTGGCCATTTTCATGCACTTTTAACCATTCCATAAATCTTGTGTTTTGGGCCCCTGGAAGCATGAAAATCACTTTAAACATGCTAATTTTAGCTCTAACACTGATGATCCACCTACAAATGTGAACTGACGTTCAAAAATAAAACATTTGAAAACGGACCATTTTCCACATTTCTGAAGCATGACGTAATGGGGGGGTGTTATCTCTTTTGTCGAAAATCAGCCGTTTTTGCTCGAACATTAAATGCCTCCAAATGGTATTTAATTAACTTCCCGAGCCCCTGGAAGCATGAAAATCACTTTAAACATGCTAATTTTAGCTCTAACACTGATGATCCACCTACAAATGTGAACTGACGTTCAAAAATAAAACATTTGAAAACGGACCATTTTCCACATTTCTGAAGCATGACGTAATGGGGGGGTGTTATCTCTTTTGTCGAAAATCAGCCGTTTTTGCTCGAACATTAAATGCCTCCAAATGGTATTTAATTAACTTCCCGAGCCCCTGGAAGCATGAAAATCACTTTAAACATGCTAATTTTAGCTCTAACACTGATGATCCACCTACAAATGTGAACTGACGTTCAAAAATAAAACATTTGAAAACGGACCATTTTCCACATTTCTGAAGCATGACGTAATGGGGGGGTGTTATCTCTTTTGTCGAAAATCAGCCGTTTTTGCTCGAACATTAAATGCCTCCAAATGGTATTTAATTACCTTCCCGAGCCCCTGGAAGCATGAAAATCACTTTAAACATGCTAATTTTAGCTCTAACACTGATGATCCACCTACAAATGTGAACTGACGTTCAAAAATAAAACATTTGAAAACGGACCATTTTCCACATTTCTGAAGCATGACGTAATGGGGGGGGTGTTATCTCTTTTGTCGAAAATCAGCCGTTTTTGCTCGAACATTAAATGCCTCCAAATGGTATTTAATTAACTTCCCGGGGTGAAGAAACCCTTTTTGAGAACTCAGAGTGAGTAAATTGGCCATTTTCATGCACTTTTAACCATTCCATAAATCTTGTGTTTTGGGCCCCTGGAAGCATGAAAATCACTTTAAACATGCTAATTTTAGCTCTAACACTGATGATCCACCTACAAATGTGAACTGACGTTCAAAAATAAAACATTTGAAAACGGACCATTTTCCACATTTCTGAAGCATGACGTAATGGGGGGGTGTTATCTCTTTTGTCGAAAATCAGCCGTTTTTGCTCGAACATTAAATGCCTCCAAATGGTATTTAATTAACTTCCCGAGCCCCTGGAAGCATGAAAATCACTTTAAACATGCTAATTTTAGCTCTAACACTGATGATCCACCTACAAATGTGAACTGACGTTCAAAAAAAAAACATTTGAAAACGGACCATTTTCCACATTTCTGAAGCATGACGTAATGGGGGGGGTGTTATCTCTTTTGTCGAAAATCAGCCGTTTTTGCTCGAACATTAAATGCCTCCAAATGGTATTTAATTAACTTCCCGAGCCCCTGGAAGCATGAAAATCACTTTAAACATGCTAATTTTAGCTCTAACACTGATGATCCACCTACAAATGTGAACTGACGTTCAAAAATAAAACATTTGAAAACGGACCATTTTCCACATTTCTGAAGCATGACGTAATGGGGGGGTGTTATCTCTTTTGTCGAAAATCAGCCGTTTTTGCTCGAACATTAAATGCCTCCAAATGGTATTTAATTAACTTCCCGAGCCCCTGGAAGCATGAAAATCACTTTAAACATGCTAATTTTAGCTCTAACACTGATGATCCACCTACAAATGTGAACTGACGTTCAAAAATAAAACATTTGAAAACGGACCATTTTCCACATTTCTGAAGCATGACGTAATGGGGGGGTGTTATCTCTTTTGTCGAAAATCAGCCGTTTTTGCTCGAACATTAAATGCCTCCAAATGGTATTTAATTAACTTCCCGAGCCCCTGGAAGCATGAAAATCACTTTAAACATGCTAATTTTAGCTCTAACACTGATGATCCACCTACAAATGTGAACTGACGTTCAAAAATAAAACATTTGAAAACGGACCATTTTCCACATTTCTGAAGCATGACGTAATGGGGGGGTGTTATCTCTTTTGTCGAAAATCAGCCGTTTTTGCTCGAACATTAAATGCCTCCAAATGGTATTTAATTAACTTCCCGGGGTGAAGAAACCCTTTTTGAGAACTCAGAGTGAGTAAATTGGCCATTTTCATGCACTTTTAACCATTCCATAAATCTTGTGTTTTGGGCCCCTGGAAGCATGAAAATCACTTTAAACATGCTAATTTTAGCTCTAACACTGATGATCCACCTACAAATGTGAACTGACGTTCAAAAATAAAACATTTGAAAACGGACCATTTTCCACATTTCTGAAGCATGACGTAATGGGGGGGGGTGTTATCTCTTTTGTCGAAAATCAGCCGTTTTTGCTCGAACATTAAATGCCTCCAAATGGTATTTAATTAACTTCCCGGGGTGAAGAAACCCTTTTTGAGAACTCAGAGTGAGTAAATTGGCCATTTTCATGCACTTTTAACCATTCCATAAATCTTGTGTTTTGGGCCCCTGGAAGCATGAAAATCACTTTAAACATGCTAATTTTAGCTCTAACACTGATGATCCACCTACAAATGTGAACTGACGTTCAAAAATAAAACATTTGAAAACGGACCATTTTCCACATTTCTGAAGCATGACGTAATGGGGGGGTGTTATCTCTTTTGTCGAAAATCAGCCGTTTTTGCTCGAACATTAAATGCCTCCAAATGGTATTTAATTAACTTCCCGAGCCCCTGGAAGCATGAAAATCACTTTAAACATGCTAATTTTAGCTCTAACACTGATGATCCACCTACAAATGTGAACTGACGTTCAAAAATAAAACATTTGAAAACGGACCATTTTCCACATTTCTGAAGCATGACGTAATGGGGGGGTGTTATCTCTTTTGTCGAAAATCAGCCGTTTTTGCTCGAACATTAAATGCCTCCAAATGGTATTTAATTAACTTCCCGAGCCCCTGGAAGCATGAAAATCACTTTAAACATGCTAATTTTAGCTCTAACACTGATGATCCACCTACAAATGTGAACTGACGTTCAAAAATAAAACATTTGAAAACGGACCATTTTCCACATTTCTGAAGCATGACGTAATGGGGGGGTGTTATCTCTTTTGTCGAAAATCAGCCGTTTTTGCTCGAACATTAAATGCCTCCAAATGGTATTTAATTAACTTCCCGAGCCCCTGGAAGCATGAAAATCACTTTAAACATGCTAATTTTAGCTCTAACACTGATGATCCACCTACAAATGTGAACTGACGTTCAAAAATAAAACATTTGAAAACGGACCATTTTCCACATTTCTGAAGCATGACGTAATGGGGGGGTGTTATCTCTTTTGTCGAAAATCAGCCGTTTTTGCTCGAACATTAAATGCCTCCAAATGGTATTTAATTAACTTCCTGAGCCCCTGGAAGCATGAAAATCACTTTAAACATGCTAATTTTAGCTCTAACACTGATGATCCACCTACAAATGTGAATTGACGTTCAAAAATAAAACATTTGAAAACGGACCATTTTCCACATTTCTGAAGCATGACGTAATGGGGGGGTGTTATCTCTTTTGTCGAAAATCAGCCGTTTTTGCTCGAACATTAAATGCCTCCAAATGGTATTTAATTAACTTCCCGGGGTGAAGAAACCCTTTTTGAGAACTCAGAGTGAGTAAATTGGCCATTTTCATGCACTTTTAACCATTCCATAAATCTTGTGTTTTGGGCCCCTGGAAGCATGAAAATCACTTTAAACATGCTAATTTTAGCTCTAACACTGATGATCCACCTACAAATGTGAACTGACGTTCAAAATAAAACATTTGAAAACGGACCATTTTCCACATTTCTGAAGCATGACGTAATGGGGGGGTGTTATCTCTTTTGTCGAAAATCAGCCGTTTTTGCTCGAACATTAAATGCCTCCAAATGGTATTTAATTAACTTCCCGGGGTGAAGAAACCCTTTTTGAGAACTCAGAGTGAGTAAATTGGCCATTTTCATGCACTTTTAACCATTCCATAAATCTTGTGTTTTGGGCCCCTGGAAGCATGAAAATCACTTTAAACATGCTAATTTTAGCTCTAACACTGATGATCCACCTACAAATGTGAACTGACGTTCAAAAATAAAACATTTGAAAACGGACCATTTTCCACATTTCTGAAGCATGACGTAATGGGGGGGTGTTATCTCTTTTGTCGAAAATCAGCCGTTTTTGCTCGAACATTAAATGCCTCCAAATGGTATTTAATTAACTTCCCGAGCCCCTGGAAGCATGAAAATCACTTTAAACATGCTAATTTTAGCTCTAACACTGATGATCCACCTACAAATGTGAACTGACGTTCAAAAATAAAACATTTGAAAACGGACCATTTTCCACATTTCTGAAGCATGACGTAATGGGGGGGTGTTATCTCTTTTGTCGAAAATCAGCCGTTTTTGCTCGAACATTAAATGCCTCCAAATGGTATTTAATTAACTTCCCGAGCCCCTGGAAGCATGAAAATCACTTTAAACATGCTAATTTTAGCTCTAACACTGATGATCCACCTACAAATGTGAACTGACGTTCAAAAATAAAACATTTGAAAACGGACCATTTTCCACATTTCTGAAGCATGACGTAATGGGGGGGTGTTATCTCTTTTGTCGAAAATCAGCCGTTTTTGCTCGAACATTAAATGCCTCCAAATGGTATTTAATTAACTTCCCGAGCCCCTGGAAGCATGAAAATCACTTTAAACATGCTAATTTTAGCTCTAACACTGATGATCCACCTACAAATGTGAACTGACGTTCAAAAATAAAACATTTGAAAACGGACCATTTTCCACATTTCTGAAGCATGACGTAATGGGGGGGTGTTATCTCTTTTGTCGAAAATCAGCCGTTTTTGCTCGAACATTAAATGCCTCCAAATGGTATTTAATTAACTTCCTGAGCCCCTGGAAGCATGAAAATCACTTTAAACATGCTAATTTTAGCTCTAACACTGATGATCCACCTACAAATGTGAACTGACGTTCAAAAATAAAACATTTGAAACGGACCATTTTCCACATTTCTGAAGCATGACGTAATGGGGGGGTGTTATCTCTTTTGTCGAAAATCAGCCGTTTTTGCTCGAACATTAAATGCCTCCAAATGGTATTTAATTAACTTCCCGGGGTGAAGAAACCCTTTTTGAGAACTCAGAGTGAGTAAATTGGCCATTTTCATGCACTTTTAACCATTCCATAAATCTTGTGTTTTGGGCCCCTGGAAGCATGAAAATCACTTTAAACATGCTAATTTTAGCTCTAACACTGATGATCCACCTACAAATGTGAACTGACGTTCAAAAATAAA